>NC_135773.1:23962874-23969250 GCF_028453695.1 Augochlora pura
TACGAGGATACGGCCGCGTACACACACACGTATACATACAGAAAAGCGGCACTGCGCCACGGATAGAGCGACGGTCGACCTTGTCTCGTGACGTCACCGACCGTCTAGACGAGATCCACCGCTTTCAATGTCCCCCATTCTCCCCCATTCTTGGATTAAATTCGAGAACGAAAAAACTCAAAACGAGCCACGACGGGCAACCCGATCCACCCGTTCAGCGGATTCGCCGCATTAATTTCGACAAGCTCGAGCCTCCTGTCTCGCTCCGGTGATCGTGGGACCCCGCGTGTTCTCGCTTCGCGTGTACGCCTACTACGAAGGCCTCGCTCTCTCTGCTCCGAACGTCGCGCGCGCGGTTGCTCCATTGCCACGCTAAACGCTGCCACGTCCTTCTTTGCCCCCCTCCTGCCCCGATCGTCTTCGTCTTCTTCTTCTTCTTTTTCTTTTTCCTTCAAATCCACCGTCTCCACCCCTCCCACAACTATCTCCGTGGCTCCTAATGCGAAGAGGAAGCCTGGCGGTGGTCTGAAGCCTATATCTACGATACTACGCCCTCGTCTACCTCTCGCGGACGCAATGCGCTCCATAGTCCTCTCCAAAGACTCACCCTTCGCAGTCGCGCGTCTGGCTTAGGTCCCGGGAAGGGAAATCTGGTTCCAGCCGCCTTCTCTCTCTCTCTCTCTCTCCCTCTCCTTCTCCTCCTTCTCCCTTTGACTCTTTCTACTTCTCTCTCTCTCTCTCTCTCTCTCTCTCTCTCTTGCTCTCTATTCCCTTCTATCTTTCTTCTCCTTTCTCTCTCTTTCTCCCTTCGTCTCTTTCGCTTTGTCCTTCCCTCCCCGCCCGGGACTCTCTTTGTAGATAAAATGAGCACGATGACTAAATTCCCTACGCTTCGCCGTCCGATCATTCATCGTCCGATATCGTCGTCGTGGACCCGACCCTGTTGGGTACGCTAGGACGCCGTAATTGGCTCTAGAACCTCGTTCACCGTAGCATCTGTTCACCCTAGCATACGTTCGAGTACGGTAGCGGTCACGGAGACTGAAGAAAGTAGTGGTTTCGTTTCCTTTTCGTGCAAGGAATAATATCATTTTTGTGAAAATGCCACTGCCGGCAAGGTACATTCGTTTCCTAAAGCGACGGACGATCTGCGTCTTTTAACAGTTGTTTGGTAATTAAGTATTTCTACCTTTGAAAATAAAAATAAAAAATATAAAAAATATATATATATATATATATATAGAACGATAGGAATTACGTCATACGTTTACTAGAACGATCAAGCATTGTATGCAAAGGGGGACAGAATTTTATTCCGACTCAAAAGAACGAACTATCTCTAATCTCTAGATTGCGGCGTATCTGCTCTGAAAAAAGCCGCTTCCTCTCGCGCGTCGCGTAATCAGCGCGCGGCTGTCCCGAATACAGAACGAAAGAAGAAAATTGGTATAATTCAGGACAGAAGGGGTTAACAACGAGAAGCCAACGAGCCACGCGTGATTCTGAGCTCACCGCAAAGGGTAGTGCGCGTAATAAGAGCAGCTGTGAAACGCAAGGCGAGAAAAGGGTGGTAGTTGTGGTTATGGTTGTGGTGGTAGCCACTGCAGTGGTGGTATTAGTAGCGGTGGTGGTGGTGGTAGTCGTCGAATACCCCCGAGAAAAAGAGAGAAGGAACGTTGGAGATCCTGTTGCGAACGGTTTGCAGCAGGACACAGCCAAGATCCCTTCTCCTTCGTCGCGGCGTAGAAACGCGTGCTCGCCTCCTCGCGGAGTCGGAAGTTAAAGTGCCGATCGATGTACGCACCCCGCGCGACCACACCCGTCGATGTTCCACCGTCGACTCCGCTTGCCGAACTTCGAGGAATCGATACTTATATCATCGCGTCATTCAATATCGAGTGGACGCACGAACGCGCGGCGTTCACCGTCACGGGATTAAACAATCGAGACGATTGCTTCTCGGACAGAGAAATCAATATCTTCTCAGCAATTATTTGCGATTTTACTGTTTATTAACAGGTCGAATCGATCGTTTTATCGCCTCGTCGAAAAGCATGAAATACTGAAAAATAAGGCTGGCCCGAGATACTCCTGGATTCAAATTGAAATATATTAAAATAGATGAAATAGACTAAAAATTGAAATTCGTTGTTAGAAACTGGATAATCGAGTAACGATGTTTATATCCACAGTCGAAATCTTATCCAGTCCTACCGGAGAGTGTATTACAAGTAAATCGACCTGCAAGAATTCCGCAGCCCATCGGGGATATTCCTCGGTGGCCTCCAATCTTTCTCGGCAACGGGTTCTCTGCAATATAATCTACTTAGTGGCACCTTAGCAGAGATTTTTCACGCGAACGCGAGAAAGCACGCGCGCCGCCAGTTATGCTCCTGGTAATCCTCCGCCGCACGGAGTATCCATTTTGCGAGCATGCGAACACGCGGACGCGGAATCTTTTAATTCAACGAAATCGCCGGAAAGCCTTCGAGGCGGAGACCGGTCGTGCTTGTTTCGATTATCGAAAACGATTTCAACGAGTGTCGCGCGCGCGCGCGCGCGGAACGGCGAGCTAATAATTCGAATCGTCAAGTTAAGAAATAAAACTTTTTTATCTGTTCGCAGGCGAACTCGATACGCGTGGTACGTACCCGTCAATGGCTTATGCAATTCGCGACACGATTGCGGCGCAAGACTATTTAACATAAAAGTACGTTGACCTGGGAAACAGAAGGGAAAACGATGCCGATGATGATGGAATTTTTCTTTTGTTCCTATCACTGAGCGTTTCGTTACGATTTTCGTAAAGTAAAAGACGAGTAGCTGTAACTCCCTTTTCCATATTTTGCAGAATATATTTATCTATGAAGAATGTTAGCACATATAGTCTAGATAAAAAGGAACGCACTTCGATTTATAATACTAATGCAACTATTAAGCCCATAAAAAGATAGGAAAGAGATCGTTTTTACTTCTTGTAAAATTCTTCATTGAAAATAAAAATTTCTACCGTGTTCCAAGAAACATTTCTCTTTGTCCCGGCATCACTTTCAATCGTGCCAACCTAAACGAGCCCGCGATGTTCGCAAAAACCGTCAAGAAAATTAGCTTCCCCATTTCCGCGGTGTACGCAATGCGCGGCCGCCACCATTTTCCTGTCGAGCGAATCGTTCCCTCGCAAGGAAATGAAACGTTCCATTAAATTAGCTCTTTCGCGGCCAACTAAAACGTATAAACTGAGTTTCAGCCTTCGGCGTTGGAAACATTTCACGTGAATTTTCACCGAAGCGTTCGGGGTAACGTTGCGGAATTATCGCGGTAGGGTGGCACACGGCATCGTTGAAGAAAATCTCGAAACGATTGTCTCGTTGCTGAAACGACGGACAAAGGACAGCCGCGGGTATATCTTCGCGTTGGAACAGCGTATATTATGGAGACAAACCATGCTCGTATGGAGCTCAAAATATTTTTTAATTCAGTCTTGTTCCTCGTTCCCTGATACAGTGCTCGAAATTACCATAAAATGGTGAAATTGTATAATTATTCAAAATTTAATTATTCAAATTTAAAATTAATAATGGAAATTATAGGCACGATTACTTTCATCGTATTTATTTATAAAACTGTGTTTTACCAAACAGCACGAGCGAAATTTCTCTAAAGCCGCACTTTTGAGCCGTCTTTTATGTTATAAACCGCGGCGAACTTTTCGGGAAAAGATACCAGTGCGCGCAGCGGTCCCGAAAACGTAAGCGGCCCGACGATTTCGCCTGGCATCGTGCGCGCACGGAATAACTGTGTTCGCGTGTGTTCGATGCGCCTCCGTCAATTGGTTTTAAATCTCACGACGTGGTTTGCCCTTCAGGCTGGTCCGGCAGGGGTCATGGTTAAGGTCTGGCCGAGAGAGCTGCGCCGTCAGACCATTTTGGACGGCCGTGTAGGTCACTACATTTTAAATGGGCCAATCACGTGGCCCGAGACCGCATTTAATTCTATGCACCGAGGCATCCTTGAAACCCTCTTAATCGTCGCTTTTGCGTTCCAATCGGGCTTTCGGCGCTGTTCCGCGCCGTCACAAGACGGCCTTTAGTGCTCGCAGGTCCCATTCAAAACTCCACCCTCCTGTACATTTCCAAAAAGAGATTCTCCGCCGGCCGACCGCAAAGTTGCGGCGCGGCGAACACGGCGACGAGCCGGTGCATCGGTACGCGACGACGGTGCAGCAGTACCGTGCTAGGGATAAGGAGACAACGTCGCTCTATCTTGTAATCCATTTGCTGTTGACGACGGAACCACTAAACTGTTCAGAAAGTTCGTGGGATGATTTCTAATGCTGTTATCCTAGCGACGCTTCGACAGTCTGGTTCGGCTTTATATGAAGCTCGTCACCTACGGCGATAAAACACAATTTTATAATGTACAAAGTGCTCCAGATTAAAGTGGCTCCGACTGCAAAGGATTAACTTAGATCGTTGAAGAACTATTTTTGTTGTACGATGTAAAATTTCCATTTCCTCGCGACGTTTACACGTGTCGTCTGCATCCGAGAGATTAATTATGCCCGAAAGCGAGCAAAAGACACGGCGATTGGTCGCGGCAAAGCAACCGGTTCCGCAGCTCTAGAACTCCTCTAGTTCATCGTGGGGTAGCAAAGCCGACGATTCCTCGGAAAGCGCGTAATCGCGACGCGATTAGGTCGATTCTTCGAGCAGCTCCAGCAAGGGGTCGCGGCGGTTAAGGTCTTCTTGCCTGCAGTGTCAGATTATTTTGGACGGGCATAGTAGGTCACACAGCGCGAGCAGCCGAAGAAGCGAGCGCGACACAGGCTCGCGAGCACGTCTGGCTTGGCCCTGGCATGCTAGCGGGCCAGATTGAAACACAATCGATTTAATGAAACGAATCATCCGCCCAGGACGAGGGCCAAGGGCGAATCTCTTATCCAGTCTGATTCACCTGTTTGCTCTGACCTCTCTCTCCTTGCCATCGTTGCGTCCAGTGGCCTAACCCACCGACCGCGACCGGCCGGCACTGACCCGTCAACGGCGAAGAAAGTTCAGAGACGAAAGAAAGCCAATCATCGGTGATTGATATAAACGATTTAATGGTTTGGCCTCGCCACCGGCGCGCGTATTGCAGCCTGCAGTCCCAGGGCCGTGATCGAATCCAATCGGATCGGTAAATAACGCTTCTTTTAATTAATCGTTCGACGCCGGGGCTGACCGATCGGTTAATTACCTTTATCGACACCTCTATCAACCACGGAAATCTGTGTCAACCCGCGAGTAAAATTGAAACTGCTTGAGAACACCTCGCGAGAGATTGTTACGGTGATTTCTAGCTTTAGGGTGGTCGACTAAAAGACAATGAACATCAACGAAGAAGAAAGCTTCGTTCGTTGCCTCTATAATTATATGCTCCCATTATGCTCCCATTTTGTCGTAGCAGATTGAACGCGATGCAACGGTGGACGCAAAATTCACGCTGTGAAATTCAGCAGCATTGAACCCTATCGCCCGATGAATAGAAGACAAACAATTTTCCGCCTTTTAGTCAAAGATATCCGATTCTTTTGTAACATTCATAACCGCTTGCCACGGACGAGGACCAAAATGAAAAGCGACCCAATATCGGTCACGATATGGATCGTTGCCATACGCTATCTCGTCCGTGTCATCGATCGCGACCAAGGCGAACGAAAACCGTATGCGATCCGCGCGAGAGGGGCGATTCCGTAAACGCGGCTAGCCGATCCCATTCCGATCTTCGACGCAAATTCAGCGTTGCGAAATCGCCTCGGACAGAAGCGACGGCGGCTTCGCTAATAATTCACGAATTCGTAATCGTCTCGGGGAAAGATCGCTGTCACGATCTCGCAAATAATTCATGAATCGGTGGAACATACATTATCCTGTCGAATGGAAATCGAGTCCGAGGATCGAGGAGACGGATCGGCGCGCAACGCGATAAGTAACGCGTGTTTAAACTGAATCTCTGAATGACTTTCGAACGCAGTCCGCGCGCCGCTCGACCTCTTACATTCTTTCGAATTTTTCCGATTCGCTTTTGCTCGATCATTTCAGGAACTGTATCGTTGAAACATCGAGCACGATGCTCGTCTTTTAAGCGTCCTATTTAGGATCGCCGGGCAGCTTATATTAATATAGAAATTCGTGTTGTGTTGTCATTAGGCTACGGATTTTGTACGCGATGAAGATGAGAGAAAGACTTACTGACATTATTAAAAGAAGAAAGAGAGTTTCAACTGGCTTCTGTTCGATATTCAAATATTTTTAGTTATATATTTTTAGTCCAGTTATCATTTTTATCACAGCAAGAATATAGAATATAAAATATAGAATATAGAATATAAAATATA
>NC_135773.1:23969350-23970418 GCF_028453695.1 Augochlora pura
CGTAAACCCCTTCTTCCGCGGCAACTGCTATACGTTTCGGCGATCCGTTGATCAGAGGAACAACAACCTGCCGCATCACGTCACGCCGCTGATGTCCTTTCGAAATTCTAATTTCGCGGCTGGCGTCTCCGCGCTTTTTTGCGGATTCTTTTTTTTCTTTTTTTATCGGGAATAATGAGGAGCCGACCCACTTCTCGAAGAGCGGAGAAACCGCCGCCGCGGTCGATCCGCGTGATTCAACAGGATACGCACGCCCATCGCGGGCAGGACAAGGGAACGGACGCCGGGGAAAAATCCTCGACGATGGAAGATTGCTACATTGTAATATTTCTCAACCCGCGGCGATCCTATCAGCGGTCTGCCGCGCGCGTTACCATGCAAATTTCATTCGCGAACGATCAAAGTTGCATCGACACGGTCCCGGCAACTCTGCCTACCCCGTTCCCGATCACCTATGTAACAAGCTAAGATAAAGGTTTTCCTACGGCCGGCTATTATGATAGCCGGTAACGTCGATAGATCTCAAGGCGATGTTCCCCGTCGTCTATCCATCATTCTTGCCGCGTTATTAAAAGCTACAAATTGACATTCGTAGATCGAACGATAACGTCGATGTATCACCGATTATTTTATTCATAATTTCTTGAATTCACCCCTCTGCGAACGTATTACTTTTACTTTTACTATCAGAATAAAATCACATAACTTTATTGTTCTGAAATGTTTAATACAAGCAATCAAAAATATTTATGAACTCTCTAACTAAATCACAGAAATTGCAGCTTCTTTATACAAATTAATCTTTATACAAATTAATCTTTATATAAATTAATAGATGTTTTTATACTGTAAAGAGGAAATAAAAAGGTAAGTGTTCGTCGTGAACATTTACATAATTTCGAGCGCCGTCGACGGAGAGCCGGGCCTTCGAGCGAATACTGGCTTTATCCGGGCGACGAAAGATTTCTTTCTTTGTCCGACGTGGTAAGGTGGGAACGAGTTATCCTTATTTTTCGCGGGCGATCGATATCCCATCTTCGGGTTCGCTTGGTTACCATGTGACGGGGG
>NC_135773.1:23970518-24021914 GCF_028453695.1 Augochlora pura
GGCGACGGAGGCCGCGTTGGCGACGAGAGAAAGGAAGCGTGATCGGCGTGGAAATTGCTTTAGGTGGAAAGCAGCCGGCGAAGAGAGTGCTTCGAAGAGTTTTGCGAGGAACACCTTGACCAGGGAAAGTGGATGAAAGTATTACAAGTTGGAAAAATCTTTCGACGCTCGCGTAGAATCTAGCGGCCGGGGATTTATGGTGCTCGGCGCGTCCCTATAAATTCTACCGAACGACGATACACAAATTTCGACGATCGAAATAAGTATGTCCAATTAGAAAATGCGCGTTCCGTTTAAGAGAATATATATGTCTCTTCAGAATTTCTAAAAACAGAATTTGAAAAAATTCTGAAAAAATTCGAAAAAGGTGTTTCGTTGTGTAACAATTATTTTTACGGGACTTTCGAATTTCTATAATATAGGTTACTGGGTTACATGTGATAGTAATTATTGCGATACAATCAATTTTACGGGATCAACTCTCGGTTCCAAAAGAAAATTTTGATACAATAAATGTTACGGGATCAACTCCTGGTTTCCAAAAACTAACGTTGCCGAGGGTCCTTTTTACATCCGATAGCGCAATTTCGGCTGCGTCCATTGTAGGAACAGCGTTTTGCGAACGGTAACGAGAACGAAAACGCTCTCGGTGCCGGCCACAGTCCCTCGTGGTTCTCTCGGCTCGTGCATCGCGTGTGGGAAGACGACAATGCACCGGTGTCCTCGCGCCCGATACGCCTTACGTGGTTGCACTCTCTGTCGCAGCGGCGCTTGTTGTAACTCGCGCGCGTCTCTCTTAACGATTCTATCGGTGCTACCGGTGCGATTGATATTCCAGCGCCGCTCTACCGCGTACGCTCCTGACAGATGCTCGCCACCTTCTCTCTCTCTCTCTCCCTCTCTGCCCCCAACCCCTTTCGTCACCGATTTTCTCGACGAATTTCATTTGAAATGAAAATAGGAAAGAATTGATTTCGAACCGTTACTTTCGATGCCGAAAACAATTTACTTATATCTTAGTAAATTAAATATATCTTAGTAAATTAATGATAGCTCACTAAATTGATTATATAAATTATAGCAACACCAAATAATTAATCATGTCGGTATTTTCTGATTTTCAATATTATCGAAGAAATAATCCTCGAAATGATACGCGACTAAGAGATTTTGTGAATGAAGATACAGATAAGATATAACAATGGTAAGGAGATCGATGAAACATGCATCGAGAATGTGCGAAAGATTAAACGGAATTCAGGAAAAAGATATTCTACTCAAACCGGAAGATATATAAAATAGATTGAGTATTATTTCTTTTTCTTGGCAAGAAATTAGTATATGTTTAATTGCATTGAGAGACCGCCCCTTGAATATCACGATTTAAGTATAAATATATTTAACAGCGAGAAATAAGAAATCTCGAAGGGAATGGATAAAATAGTACGCACAAGCTATTCGTCGAAGAAAGGATGCTTGCCATTATAAGAGAAGGGGTCCACCGAAAGCAATTTGAATGATTCGTGACGTGTTTGCATAGTGTTTCACGAAAACACGGCAGGCGTTAACGTACTCTCCCACGGTCCACGGTAGTGTTTCGGTGATCCTCTCTCTCTCGGTAACGGAACCTGTGGGTCAACGTTCACATTCAACCGATTTCTCTCTCCCGAAAGAAGACACATTTTTAGTGGTCCGGATGGCGCGTTAGTGGCACAATGGTTCGTCGCGAGATTACGGGGATGTGTGAATGGAAATGTTAGCCGCGGGCAACGCTCGGCCGGCAGGCCTATCCCGGCCGAAGACACATTCCTCAGGTTTGACGATGGGCTCTAATAGAAAAACTTTGGGTATCTGCCAGGAGGAGCGTGAAATCGAGGAGTACTTACGGTAACACCCGAGACAGCGAGAGAATTGTTTCCCCTCGACGGTTCCAGCATTTTCAATTCAATTTCTCGGTTCAATTTTACTGATTCTCAAATTCATCCCTTTATTGATTATATTCTCGATCGTTTACTGATCATTTCTCAAATCAGATTTATCCATCTTTAAATGGTATTCATTTTGTTCGAAATGAAATTTATTTGTCCACAAATCAAATTCATTTTTCCACAAATAAAATTCATTTTTCCACAAAAATCAATTCCATTTTTCCACAAAAATCAATGCCAATTTCTACCAAACAGAGACACAGACAGACGGATCGAAAATCGCCGATGGAATGTAAGTAACTTAGTGTCGCAACGCGTTCCATTCTCGTTCGAAACGACAACACACGCGGCACCGAGGACAGGTGAAAAATGAACAAGTTTTCTGCTCGTGTTTGTAAAAGAAACCGCGCGCACGCTCTCCAATTTCCGGTTTCGAGCATTATAATCGAGTGAGTTTGCAATTATGAATGCCAGAATTAAATACGACGCGTATCTCATAAAATACATCGGATCCATAAAATTTAAATAATCCGATGTTTTGGAAGCAAATTATACCATAACGTTCTCGTTACCGAGTGGGGTTATAAAATGACATATTCGATTCTATTGCAACGACGTTGTTGAGATCATTATTTCCGATCGCTGAGCCTGGTTGACGAAATTAAAATATTGATACAGCAATATTCTGTTTGTTAACAAATAGGTTCTCCGTTGACGATATTGTATCCTTCTATTCGTATGCAACGATATTTTCTATTTTCTAACGATTGAATTATCTAATTTTTCCACGCTTGAGGACATCGACTGGCTCTCTCTCTCTCTCTCTCTCTCTCTCTCTCTCGAATATAGCCGTTCGCGATGGAATCACGGAGGTTTACAGGACATCGTTGCATGAAATGCCATGAAACGAGAGCGCAGGGAGCGTGCCGATTGATTTTGCAAGCGGTCGACTGAAATCGCGGCAGAATCTTGTGCTTCTGTCGATTGGGCGACACAATAGACATTCTCGGGCAAGGTGTGCTTCGTTAATCAAGGTACACAGCCGAGTATGCGGGTAGACCGCTCATAGATCTCGCGTGCACAGGTGTAACGACAGGTGAACACACCTATACCCCGGCTCTGAATGCGAGCGGATCGTTGCGTTAGTTGTGACGACAATAGAATCATTCCGAGAATTCAATAGTTAATTCTTTATCTTCGGAATACAATTTTGCCGAATTCTTTTGCACGCTTGCCACAGGGTGGACAATAAATGTCGCACCTTCGATGTTGGTCCAGCTAACATTGTTCGTCTAGATAGGATGCAAATATCTAAAACTGAAAGCCTAATTTACCAATGTTGCAAATTGATCACCTTTTGCTTATCATGCGCTCCGACAACTTCAGATAAGATGCTTCAAGATAAGATACTTGGATAATAGACGGAATAATTAATATAACTTATAAAAAGACAAAGCGGGTTGCATAATTCCGCTGAAACGGCTATCAAACCGTGGCGCACCGACGGATATCCTGATATTTATGGCCGGAGGTGTCCCGGCGCCGTAACATCGCCGTTGCAGCGCAAAGGGTTGATTTTTCCGAGGATCCTGTATCACCGTAGAGGCCTGCGTACCAACGAAAGCGAGTTTACCGTTCGCTTCGAAGCGTGTTTCGCGCGGCAGCGCCGTGATATAGGACTGATATCGATAGGCGACATTCGCGCCAACCGATTTGCATATGTGTATATGCAAATTCGTAGTAATACCGTCAATAGCACGCGATGTACGCGTTCGCAACATCGGCAGGTAGAAACCCCCACGGTTCAGCCAGCGACGAGCACAGTAGGCCGGGAACGTAAAAACCCGGACAAGATTCATATCACTGTTAATTACACGTTATTAATTACGAACGGAACGGCCCCGCGAGTTTTTGAGGTCGTCGAGTCGCTCTGGCATCGTTCGCTCGATGGGAGTAGAGGGAGTAGGGGGGGGAGAGAAGTGCCGTGAAAGGGATTATTTTCGGCTCGCAGAAAGATCGCGACGACGCGACCGAACAGTAACACGGATCTCCGGGAGAGATTAACGAGAGTCGCGAACAGCGACCGCAGTTCTCTCATCGTGCGCCGACGGGAGATCAATTACCGATCCCGCGATCATCGCGCGTTCGCCGGTTCACTTTCTTCGCGAGCGGTCATCGCGGAACCAGTTCAACCTTGCGGTAGGCGCCCTCGTTTCGCTATCACGGCCGGCCGCGTGGAAACACGTGTCGTATACAATTAAAACAGCGCGCCTTCGCCGTCGAAAGTCGGCGCGGCTAACCGAACAATGCAACGGGACGAACCGCGCGAGATCTTTCTCCATTTTTCTTCGAGAAACATGAACGGAGAAGCGCGACAGCCCTTAATAAAATTGTCCAAATGTCTAGGATGAAAGATAAAACACCGAGATAAGAATATCGAAAGACGCGAGAATTTCATTCGTCGATTCAAGGAATTATTTATATATATTTTTCGGGTTGGTTTATTTAGTTCCTCCAGCATAGAAGAATCGCAGTCGTTCGGGCCAAGTTTTAACCTTTTCAGCGCCGAGCAATACATCGTCGTTTGCTACACTTGCCAAGAGTGTCGACGACGATAATTAATTATGAAGCTGCACGAAACGGTAGCCTCCGGCGCATCGTAAACTCTTCTTTTCTCTGTTCGTTGTACCCCTCTGAATAATTCTACCGTGTACGCTGCATTGTCGAAATTGAAGCCAGTGATTTTACTCTAGGAACTTCGAGGGAAATCGAGCTTTTCGAGAACTTCAAAAGACGAACAGCTCGAAGAAGTTCCGAGTAACAAGGATTCGTGAAACGTGTAAACCGTGGACTATCGTAGAAAATCTCAGAAGAGGCAACTGCACAGAATTTCGCTGGTCGTTAACGCGAGCAGGTGCGCGCGGAGGGTTGCCCGCGCGAGCTGGTCGCGACCGCGAGAGCAAATCGACACCATTGCCACACCGTATACGAAGATGGAGTGGCGCCAAATGTCGCGGATGCGATTCTCAGGGAGTCCCGGCTGAATGACAAGTAAATCAAGCATATAATTGGAATTCAATTCGCACAGTGGCACAGATACACGGCATTAGAATTCCGCTTGCAGGCCTGGTCGTTGCACGTTAGCTGTTTCGCTGCGCACGACACAGAAACGCGCGCGCGCGCGTGCGTGTGTGCGTGCGTGTGTGCACACGGTTGCTGTACACGCGCGTGCACCTGCATGTGCGTCAATTACAAGGGGGGCTGCTGCAGGCGATCCGTCTTCGGACGTTCCCCGATGCCAGAGGAAAGTGCCACGATACGAAGCGGCGTGGCGTTCCACGCGAAAACGGTAAGAATGCGCTAACGAACGCCGCGCGCGGGGAATCGGGCTGCGTGCGAAACCCGAGTGCCGCCCGATCGCCGATCGTAAATTATTATACATATGTTTGCTCGCGAACTCCGGCTGAAATATTGGCCGGTGCCCGAAGCGGAACCGATAGCAGCGCCGTTGTTTCGGCTGGTCGCATGCCAGACCGAGAGTCCCGCAGAACTGGAGAACTACCGAACACGGTTGTACAGAGACCACGGATCATCACCGGCGCGATGATACCGATCGCGATTCTAGCAGGTCGTACGATGACAATTCATGGAACTGTAAAGATATGTTTGCCTGAGTTACTCGAATTTTTTCATTGCCACGATTTATGAATACAAGAATGAATATAAGTCGCAACGATTTCCAAAACACGCTTATTAAATTCTCATTTCAGTTTCCAATCAAAAAATAAAGTAACAGGAAAATTCAAAAAGAAAAGAAACGTATTTCAGCCATTTTACAGTAAACTAACTTTAACATTTGAACAAGAATTCGAGTCGCTTATTCAGGGGGTGGTATTGCCGTGTGAAAGAGACCACGCAGCGTCGCGCGACTTTGCGAAAATCCGCTGAGGAAAATGGCAGACGCACCGTCTATAGCTCTTCTCTAATCAACTGCCATCTGCTAACGATGCTAACGATGGCACGAATTTCAGTTTAGCACAGCCACCGTAACAGTGACGCCGAGGACACGGGTTGAAAAGATTGAAAAGCCACTCGAACTTTTAGACGCCGTACAACCGTCACGCTAACCCGGATAAACAAAATATAGATTTCTCTGGGGTTGTAAAGGAGCATCGAGAACCATAGATATCCTCTCTCTCTCTCTCTCTGGAATACAGGAAAATTGGTATCCAGGCGCCGAAAGCCAGAAAAAAAAAATACGCAACAATGGTTCGAAAGCAAGCGCGATAGCAAGATGTCATCGGTTGCGAGAGTTCAGCCTCGAGGAGGAGAGGCAGAGAGGCAGAGAGGCGGCGAGGGGCTGCGCGGGGCTAGAACCTAGAAGGTTAACAAAATCAATACCCCGGTGGGTGGCAGAGCTGGTGGTGTCGGCTTGCTGGGGGGCTAGGTCGGCCACTGACCTTTATCCAGGCCAACTGCATCATCCCCATTTCTACGCGCGCACGTAGCCACGCACGCAAACACACACGCGCAGAGACACGTACAGGGAGCTCTCGTCTATTTTCACACGGCGAGCCATTTTTGCCGGATGAAAACAATACGACCGTACGTTCGCGCAAGCTGCCGCTCTATCGACGAACGCCCGACCAGAAACGCGGGCCCCCGATCGTCTGCAATCGGAATAGCCAGTTTTTCTCCCAGTGAAATATCTAATCGGGCCCTTGATCTTCGTTGTCGCAGCTAACGCTTCGAGCGCCGCGTTTCACAATGTTCGGAAGAAAAATCGGAAATTCGCGTCGCGAAATATTGACGGCGAAATCCGGTTTTCAAAATT
Source organism: Augochlora pura (assembly GCF_028453695.1). Lineage (NCBI taxonomy): Eukaryota > Metazoa > Arthropoda > Insecta > Hymenoptera > Halictidae > Augochlora > Augochlora pura. Next base: position 23,977,281 of record NC_135773.1, read on the forward strand.
AACCACAGTTTTAACCGATTGGCCCAATTTGTAGTTGAAATATAAAAATTAATATTTAATGCAAATAATCGTTGCCTATTTATTACTTTAATCTGGTTTTTATGGGTCGAATTCGGCGCCATGGAAATCCTTGATATTTTGCGTTCAAAAATGTACCGCTCTCATCATCTTCAATCGCTTATACAATTTCGTATACGTCAAAAACGTTGAAAACGGAATGTGCACCTCGTTAAGACGAATCATTAGACGTCTCCGTTCCGGGAAAGCAAATTGGAGCGACCCCCCGGACAAGTTCCGCAGAACATTACACATTTAACCGCTAAGAAACGTTAGAACGAAACCGAATGGAGCTTCCGCGAGCGAAATTAGAACGTCGCGATGTGACTGTGCATCCTTGATGTCGTCTTCAATTTCTCTTTAACATAATTTATCAAAATTGAAACGATCGACAGGGGTGGTCTCTATTTTTCTACGAGAATAAATAGAGATTCTAGAAATCGTAAACGGCGGACACGTGAATTGGGCAACGAAGTTTGTCCCACAAAAAAAAGGGAGGATAAATTGTATTATTCGAGGAACCGAGCGTTCACATGGTAAAACGAAACAAACGTTCGTGTCGGATATAATGTTTTCACGCCGAGGACGAATCACCGATGCGAGCCGTTTCACGATAGGGAGCATGAAATATGAAAGTTCGTTAACATAACGCGATACAGCACGGCGAAGCGAAAGGGAACAGTCGGATAAAACGAGAGACGACACATCAACATTTTTTACCGGCGCGAATTAGCATGCTACACACCGGTGACCAGCGTAGCTGGTGATTTAGGCCAATGATCGACGACGATGGCGGTCGTCCTTGTTCTAGCAATGTTGTCCTGTCGACGACTGAACCGTACACGTGACCCGCTTTTTTCTAGGATGTGGGACGAACTATTAGCGCACACACCTAATCCGCTTCTCTATCTCTCTCTCTCTCTCTTTGGCCCTCTGCTTCATTTAGAAATCCACGCATGCGAGAAACCCAAATAGAATCCGATCCATTGACGGATCTCGCTTGCGGATAACACGACGACGCGCACCGGTATCTTTTTCCAAATAATTAACCGCGATACGTTCTGAAATATGTGATAAAAAATGTAAAATTCGATCCAGAAAATCGAACGCCCGCACAAGCATTGCTTTTAATTAATTTTATGCGACAGTTAATTATATAATCAGAATGTAAACTTCAATATGGCGATCTCTATCCTAAAAAATGTTTGTAATCAATTATCGTAAGAATTTATTAAAGAGTTTAACAGAATGTAATAAATAATAAAATTCGTAAACATCAAGAGTTTAACAGAATTGATGTGCACGAATTTTTGAAAGTGTATGGATGCAAAAAAATATGCACCAAAAGATGTTTAAAGCCTGATTGTCGCCCATAGAGGGGAGACGCTACCACCTTGCGACGGGGAATAGGGAAATGCGGTGATAACCGAGGTCAACGTGGATCATCGAGTTCGCGAGAACTGTCAACGCAATCTACGAATGCTAATAATGGTGTAACCGAGCGCGATCCTGCATATCGATGTGACCGGCCGGACGGTGGATGCAACAAGATAGGCGCTTAGAAAGGTTCGAATCAAATAGGCTAGAGGTGCTCCGAATTTATAGTTATATTTCGAAAAGTGTCGTCTTCATGGATTTCGCAAGGTCTGTACACCACGATAAAACGATACCACGTTATTCGATAACTTGAAATCGCTCGAACAAGCGTAAAATATTTTTGCTGGATCGCTGTCCGCTCTAAAACCACGCTCTGCGCGTCTCGCAGCTTCATTTACGTCATGCTCGGCCACCGCCTCGGCCGTCCTGCACTTTAAACACAATGCCTCGGGCTTACGAAAACTTTGGCGTCTATGAAAACAGAATTACTAAAATGGTTTGCTCAATCAGGTTTCGCTTGAAGCAAGGCTAAGGAAATAATAACGTGAAATCATCGCTCGTTTCTACATTTTTACGTAAAGTAACTTTCTATATTTTATATGAATATAATCGAAAGGAAGGCGATACTTGCGCGAACACGCTCCAAACATATCGAAAAGGTTAATATATATCGAACGGAGCCGAAATTGCTTCGCTCCTTCGAAATAAATTAAGAGCGGAGTAATTCGGGCGATTCTACCGTATCTGACGGATCGTGGCAAAACGGGGGAATCGAATTGGAAAAACTGGACGCGTTCCCGGTTGCGTTCGATTTGTCGTGGATACCGCGGACCCGATCGCGTGTGCACGGAATCGCAAAAGAATCCGGCTAACATTGGGCGTTGGAAATTGCGTCCGCGTTTTGATGCACGATCGTCGGCGGAGGTTCAGTGAACGGGACATCGCTCTACAATAACGATAAGGGCCCTGCATATGCACCGCCGGGGATCGCATCTGCTAATAGAGAGTAGGGTGACCCGGGACGAGTCTTGTTCCCCGATGATCGAACAAATGAAAAGACTTCGACCAAGAGATGGCTCAAGATGAAGACAAATGGTTCGCGGTGCTAGACTTCGATCCTCCTAAAAGTAACGCGTGTCGAATCAGCGGAACGAATCGAACCGTCTCGGTGAGTGTAATAGTCGATAACATGGTAAATTCATAAGAATCGACGAGCAACGAGCGACGACCTCGTTCCGTTTATAATACGACCGACGCGCCGCGCCGCGCCGCGACGGCTGCACGCCTCGAATCCGCAACACCCGGATCGCTCGCGCTCTTTCTCCGCTACACCGTTAATTAATATTCACTTCGAGCCAGATATTACACCGTCCTCGCGTGTAAATACATAACGACTTGTCCGCTCGCCGCAACGACGTTTCTCGATTCACCATTTAAACGAAATTCACCTTTTTCCACCCCGAACACGCTTCTCTGCAAATTATATTCTCGAACTGCTTCGGGCAATAGAAATAAAAATCCGGTGCGAATTTGTTTGTTCGCGAGGTGCAAAATGATAGATTTAAATTGCAAAACCTGTATCGGTGAACTCTAAGTGGGTTAATCAGTGTAACGTAGAAATGATCGATGCAGATATCTTGATCGCACGTCGACAATGCTGTATCGCTATTGCAAACTATGTATTAAAAGTCTTTGATTCACGGATGTCGGCGTGCACGTTACCACGAAACACGTGGTCGAAAGCGTTTCTAATTCGCCCCCAAGAAACGTTAAAGAAATTCTAATCACCGTAGCTGGAGAACGAATCGTGAGGCAACGCTTTAAAAGATGTTCCCACGCGACAATACAACGTTGCTAATAACAGTAGAGTAGTGGACACGAGAAGTTGATCTTATCTCGAATAAGACATATTATACCCTTTCACTGAACAGTAAACAAACCGAAAGAATTTTCTTCTGTTAATAAAGTTAATTATACTCGAAAACGAGCCAAAGACGGAACGATTGGCGAGCAAGCGACAGGGTTCGCTTCCCTGCAACTAAATTCGAGCGGTGTTTCGAGTAAGCTGGCGACAGTTTGAAAACCGTGGATCATCGACGCGATCTAGATGATTCCCGCGCGATTAGGATAGGAATGTTCGCACGGAAGATCGGCTGGTATTCCGCGCGGTCGTTCGGCCTGGTCGGCGGCCTACGCGGAATCGCCGATTAGCCAATTCCAGCCGATGCAAATGACGCACGATCGTACGATCAACACTTCCGACGTATTATGTAGATATTCACGGTTGGCGAACGGAAATTTCGGCGTAGAAAGCTGATCGCGTCCCCGTACCGTGGCGCGCGCGCCTCCGCCCGTCGGTCGTTTTGCGTTTCAAATTCGCGCGCCGTGATTCACGCCGCGCCGTGGCTAGAACGGTGTTCCAGAAGCGGTGCCCGGTGCCAGAACTTCGCGGAATTCTTGAATTTTTCAGACACGCCGCTCCGGCGAACGCGTATCGGACTTCCGTGAACCGATAGATCGGTCCGAACGTGGATCGCATCTCTTGCCAAACATGCCGCGGCATAAATTTACCCGTTCCTCGTTGGTAACAATTTTGTATCCAAATATCCGCGGAGACTATCTGCCCGAAAAGTCAAAAGAGTAGGGAAAAAAGTGAAGTGTCTATTATTAAAACTAGTACATTTACCATACGATGGTAAAATGTTTCTTTAAACGAGTACCTTAACGTTTCTGCTATTACAGAGACAATGCCACAGATTGCTTTGAATTTGTCGTACATTTTAGTAAATGAGTTTTGCGAGATAGCGTTTCAAACCGTTGTTTGCAATTCGTTTGCAACAAGGTAGAAATGGTTGGTACAACACATTAACACGTTTACTATCCCGCGCGCCGTACATGATTTACTGTTGCGGTCAGTGTTGAATAATGTTTATTCAAAAGATATAACAAGGCGAAAATATATTAGCCGATGACAGGCGACAGATAATAATTATCGCTAGGTTTATATTCTCATCGTATCGCAGTAAACGCGACGGTTCACTATTTTTCTAATAAAGAACGACTGGTTTCTCTGGATCGATCGTTTAGATATCCCCCGATTTTTGCGCCGAGTTTAAAACAATAGTCCCGGCATTGTTTTTCCATTGTACGTTGACCAAAGGAGAGAAACGATCGTACACGGGCCGAAAGGGAAACCCGTTGGCACGTTTAACGCGTGTTCATCGTTTAATTACGCAAAGAAATAATTAAGTTATTTTCCGCATGCAACCGACCGAACCGCTAATTAGGCATAACAGCACGCAACTCGGAACACACAAGGACCGCGAACGCGTGTACATACTCGTTCCGCCGGCCACACTTATTTACCGGCGCATACATCTCTTTCGCTCCGGGATTTCAACGTCGTCTCGCGAAGGATATTCGCACATCCTTACATTTATTAACGGCATACGGTATTTTCCGCGAACGTACTCGCGTCGACGTCGAATAGAATCGAAACGTTTCGTCGGTCAACGGATCATCATCGTCTACTAATATTGATTTTAACGATTGAATTGTAATACCACGTGTCTTGGAACCGGACTGATCGTTTCACGAAGAATTAATCGGAAGCATTGCGCTCGTAATACTCAAATAACATCTATTGGGATTAATTGAATTCAGATTTACAAGTACTCAGTGGGTCACGAAAATACTACGTCACTGGACAATGGCTAAAGCAAGTGGTTACGCAATGTTTGCAACTGTTGGTACATACATTTCACTCTTTCAGCATTAAAGTGGCAAACTTTTACTTTCTGACGACTGTTATAATGTCAATTGAAGTTGAAAGATGCTACGCGAACGTTTTTATACTTGTTCGCATACGCTGCCAAAAATGATTAGTCGATATCCTCGAATAGATTACCTCCGATCGGGTCAGTTAGAGAAAATCTACTTCCATCGATTGAATAACCGAAAATAGAAAAAGGGAAATGCTTCGTGTCGGCTATTTTCAACGACAATGTAACACACGCGCGCACCTATAACTAACAACCGAAGAAACGTACGTCCAGACAACGTAATTCAGCATTCCCCCGGAAAAACGAGTTCTTATTTGCCAGCGTTTTTCCGAGACGTCCCCCCCTTGGATGGGAGAAGACGCTCTCCCGAGCAAAAGAAAAATTGGAATCGCGCGACGCTCTATCCTCTTTTGCTTCGAGAACGAGGCTCGTTCGCAGCGTTACGCGAAGAGAAGCAACTGAGAAAAGCCGGTAGCGCTGCATCATATTTATCCAGACAGCGAACAAACATGCTAGGCGCTAGGCTCGAGTATACCCGGTACCTATTCAGTTTCGTACACTTCGAAAGACAAACGAGACACGCGTCGGCTCGCGAGCAGAGATTCTCGACGCCGGCCAAAACCGATCGCGATCGAAATTTGCTGATTGCTGGTCTAGACCGAAAATTTGCTTTCAACTGCACAAATATCCCAATTGAAGTGTAAACGGACTTAGGCCGCTTTCAAAATCAATTACTCATATATTAACTAAACAGTTTAACACCTCGTGCGCTACACACGTTCGAAATTTGAAGAGAAAGGAGTGGATAGTAATTTCATAGATACTTTACACGTAATCCTTTATCTCGTATAATGATCGCATCCCTAACAAATACCGGTTGACGCAAGCAGTGCGTGTTATGCGCACGTGGTTGCACAGAAGACAGACGCCCCTGTGTATGGCCGAAGTGAGACAGAAAGTTCAACGCATGAATAAACATTAAACGTACAACGTATGTACGAAAATGAAATCTTAGATTGGAGAATCCTGTGAAATGTACATGAAACCAAGAATTTCAAAGGAAGTAGCGATAATTTGCTTAACGTAAACGATAAGTGACAGATCAGCTGAAAACATGCCAAGGTCGCGCATGCCGATGACATGCACACAGGCTGGTGGAGGAATATTTAATTTGATAATTATCAATAAACTCCGTATGCGACCGTGAAAAAAAACTGAATAATTATATAGATAAGTACTCACCTCGCTGCAAATCGGCAAGCAAGTAGCAGACCGTCGCACATCGTAACAACACGATGGTCGTCGCATCCCCTTGCACTGCGTCGACCCCGGTCCTCCTCGTCCCATTCATTCATTCCTCTCCCTCATCCTCTTCTTCCCCCTCCTCGTCCGTCCACGCGACTTCGTTGTTTGTCCCGTGGCTGACGTTCGGTGTCCGCATCATTAACAAACGACACACCATAGTTACCCGCGATAATATGTATTCTATCCAACGTTTCGCTCAATGTACAAACCGAAGAAAGTGCAATATCATTATCGACACGACGGTGAATCGAAACATCGGAACCACGTGACCGTCACCCGGGGAACCGACGCCATTCGCGTTTCGTTTAAGTTGCGCCGAGAATCGCGTCGCGACGGAACCAACTACCGTAAAATGTAAAACAACGATCATCAAAGCATCGATTGAAGGAACAATCGACTATTTCAATAATAATTGATCCGTTTACCGAGAACGTCGAACCGATTCGGTTGCACGAATTTCTGTCTCGTTGGCTTTCATTCGTCTACCAAAAAAATCCATCATACCCGCAGCAAGGTAAATTTAATGGTTGTATCAGTTATAATATGAATTATAACAGCTCTTGCTTTTATATGAGATTCGTAGTATTGGATTCTTATTGACTTGGACAATCGAGTTTTTACTATTACTTTGGAACGAACCGCTCCAAATTAAGCTGCATGCGCAGAACATTTCCATGGCGCATTCTCACCGTTGAGACAGTTCTTCCGAAACATAAACTAAATAATAGATACGCGATTATAATGTGTACTGTACGATCGCATTGCCGTCGAACAACGATTGACGTTTTCAAAGCGCGTTTGTTATCGCAATTACTCACACCCGCGAAGAAACGACGAATGAAAAATAGTCTTGCGTGTACGCCGAAAGATCGCGCTACTCTTCGAGTCTGGTGCGCCTAGGCGGCGTGACGTGAACGTGGTGCACAATGAATAGGCTTGTTAAAAGGAGGATAGCGGCGACAAGGAACAGGGGAGAGCATTCTTGCACAAATAGCGCGACGTCACGGTAAAAACTGGCGTACACTGTACGCGATAGTCGCGACACATTCTCAAGGATATCCGTGAACGTCTCACCAGCGGCATCGCCGCTACCGCAACAGTCGAACGACATCTGATCGTTCTTTTTTTTTTTTTTGAAGATCACGATGGCGTTTGCGTTTCGGTTGCGCGGAATTTAACACGTCGGAGTCAATGGGTGAACAGGAAGCACCAGTAAGTACGCGTGCGTTTTATATAAAACGAGTCTTAGCGCGCTGCAACGCAATCAAACGGGCTGGCTAAGCGGGTTTTCGCTTTCGACTGAAATCGAATGTTCCTCCGACTAGCCGGCTGGCGGTGCGTTTGTGTTTGCGCGTGTGTGTCCTGCGTTCGCGCACGCGTGCATCGTTGTGTGCGAGGACACGGTGCGGTACACCGAACACGCGCATTTCCACCGGCATACAGTATCGGGTGTCGAGTATCCTGACAAGTAAACCGTAGCCTGTAGGCTTCTCGTTACAAAACACCTAGTAACGACGAGAGTCGACCGATTGTATTACCCGGCGTGACACGCGCGAATCCCATATCTCGATGATTAACGTGCCTCTCTCATTCATCTCCACGGGAACCGTGTACCCCTCGAGAAAATATGATATTCGACAGACAGGCAAACTCTTTATTGTAAAGGAGATGCTTCTAGCTGTTTCTTATGTGTTTTCTAAATATTTCTAACATTTCTTATATTTCATTATATAGAAGAGCTCTATCATCTAAATACGCTTCACCTGTGATTAGCCTGATCCAAGGCAATCCATTTGCAAAATGATTTTCTATATTAATGAATAAAGATAAAGTCTAGCACTGTGTCTAGGTAACTGTTCTATTCGAGGCAAGTAAATTTGTACTACAGGCACACATTCATTGAAACGATTTACTTACTTAAAGAGTATAAAATTTTACTGCTTCATATACATATATATATACACAGGTCATAATTCTTATTTATACATACAACTAAATAGAATTAACTTGTTACAATGATTATTAATTTAAATATTGATTAAGTTAATACTTAGAAGTACCTTACTCTAAACGAATTACATAACTATTTCTTCTCATCGTTTAAGTTATATTTTGTCTTTAGTTTGTCTATTTCTTCCATCTTCTTGTCTACATCGACGCGTTTAAATGCCTTATTGCTTTGATAGTATAAAACCACCAAATACCTGTTACAAACGTTAAAGCCACTCAAGTGATCGCATGCATTTTTTGCATCAAATATATCCTCGTAAACAACAAAAGCTGTTCCCCTTGTTTCGGCAGTATTGCCTCTAAAAAGACATTTCTTTAAATCTAAAATATACTCATAACCTATAAGTTAAATTCGAGAGTACTTACACTCTAATCTGTCGAATGGCTCCATATTTCCCGAAGATGTCGTACATTTCTTCGGCTGTAATCTTGTACGGCAAATTTCTTATATACAATACTCTGTTCACTTCGGGAGGTAATCTTACCTGTAAAGATAAACATTTCGATTAGCAGCGAGAAAGAGGTTAGGATGGCGGTGATCAACGCTTAAATGTTAAGTATTAACTTGTTTACTTACGTTAGCCCTCCGTTGCAACATAGCCATAGTCATGTTTGAAAAATGTGTTTTGTTCCTCGTTTAATAAAGAAATCAGATATCTGTAATTACTTTCTTTAGGCTAGCCGTTGTATCCGTAAGTTAATAGTCAACACAAATATGTACGAAACAAGCGTGAAGTTGACCACTAGACTGGTGCTGCCCTCTGACGAAAAAAGTGTTGCACTACTCAACTTCACGCGTCTTACTCACTAAGCTAGGCAGTAATGTGTAGTGGACCCTGTCTCAACAGCGAATAGTCTGCCAATCAGAGCAATGAAAATTTCTATGTCAACAATCGTTAACGGTTCATGCTGCGGTTCGGAGATGTGCACAAGTAGAATCCATTACTGTTTATTCTGACGATTTATTTAAATTGACGTAAATTCTCATGAAACAGAAGCTAATAAAATATAAAAGTATATTAAGTATTTTGAATAATAGTAATAATTCTACTTATGAAGTAATATATGAATAATAGCGTTACGAGAAAAACACGATTACAGGAAATTATAATTACAATTTTTATTTGTGACAACAATAATCCGAAACGAACAATTAAATATATGGTACTAGTAATTGGCATTATTTACTTGCAATATCATGAGTTTCTTTTTGAGTATCATAGTCGGATGGTGTTCAGATATTTAAATTCTTTACATCTCTGCATTGGTATTACAATTTTTAACATTTACAGATTACAATATTTTTTTTTATAGAATATGTTGATTTTATGATCACGCAGTTTAAAAACACTATGGATTACAATTCTTACGAATTATTAAATAACTTGACACATCAAACATTGAAGTCGGAACACGATGATTGCACGTTTGTTATTTTCTATAAATTCGTATTAAGTATATAAGACGTACATAATGATTCATTTGTCGAGACAGATATTGCTAGTGGAATGAAGAGATGGCACAACAGACCAATGCCTGATTGCAATTAGAACCGTCAGATATCTTCTACCTTCAAAGTTTCATTAATTTTTTTTTTTTATACTTTGTTGAAAGCTGCAATATCTACACTTTGAACATGTTCTTCAATTTCTTGGATCTCTTCTGTAAGCCAGTCTACCGAAACTTTTTCATCTTCTACGACGCAAGAGATCTGAAGTTTATGAATACCATAGGCCAAGGGAACAAGTTTTGCTATAAGAAAATAATTTCTTGAAACCTGATTTTCAGTTAGTTATTTACTTATTTGAAATTAGTGACCTACCAGCTCCCCATAAAAGACCATCAGTCTCAATCTTTCTTACTTCAGCTTCCATTTGTTTCATATCAACTTCACTACCCCATGGTTTAACATCTAATATGATGTTCGACTTTGCGATCAGAACAGGTTCTGTAAAATTGTTACTATGCAGTTATGAAATCAAATATTTGAACTGAGAATGTAATATGAGCATCACACACTTTTGGATTTCTTTGCAGCATATGCAGCCACTCTCTCTTCTCTAATTTTTGCAGCTTCGGCGTCTTCTCCCTAACAAGTCAATTATTTAAACAGTTTACAGTACATGCTACAAATAACAATTTAAACTTGACTAATTGTATAGTAGTGTGTCTATGTCAAATTCGTGTAATAAACAGAAATATATATATTTGAAGGTATTTGTATCCTGGGAATATCTGGTGTACTATGTCTGATAAATATCGTATTAAATTGCACATTTTCGTATCCTACTTGAAAATACGTATGAAGTGTATTAAATGTGTCGTGCAGAAATGATATCAAATATTCTGTAAAGGGAAAATTGACTGCTTAGTGTCGATTGCAGTATTTCTGCCCACTTGCCTCTGAGTCTGAATTAAATAGATCAACATCGTCGTCGTCATCGGCATTTTTTTTTGGTTCTTGTGGAGATGAGTCAGACTTTTGTATTGACAATTGACTAAACGTGTCTTCAAGGGCTTTAACTCGTTTATCCAAGCTACTAATGGTCTTCAATAACCCTGCAATAACTGCTGAAACAAATTATTTGATGTAACAAATTTTATAAATATATATACACACCATACAACATTCACTTTACCTTCGTCTACATTTTCTTTCCCCTTGTTAGGTGGATCAATAAGTCCTGTACAAACTGCAATATTGTCGATCTGTAAAACAATTGTAATATAAAAATATTACGATATAATTTTTATATAATAATATACTATACTCCTAGATTTGTATTAATATCCAATATTATATTAGTAAGCAGAAAATTTGTTATGTAAGGGTGTCCAAAGGGTGCAGTACTCACAGACTGTAAAGAGTCTCTAACATATTGCTGAGCCTTGGCGACCTCATGGGCTAAACTTCTACCAGTATAGAAGCTTGGACAAGTAGGTTGTTGAGTTTCCTGTGTCGACTAATATTAATAAATATCATCTAAGACTAAATCGATTGTTATAAATAATCTGAAATCGTATCTCCACTAAGATTTAAAATAATAACAATTACATTAAAAATTCATTTCTCCCTTAAATACTGCGTATCTCTTATACTAAATTTCGTTACAATGTTTATGTTTTGTTAACAAAATTGATGTTTCATTGTAATGAATAATTCCGAGACCAAGTGGAGATACATATTTCATACTGGCATTGAAAACATAAAAAATGCAATACATATTTATATAACATATTAAAAAGCATTTGCTTATGTTCATAAGAAATAAAAAGCACAACAATTCTTTATTGCTAGATGTAAGTTTATTACAGTTAAACATGAACACAAAATGAAATATATTTCTTATAGTAACATGCACAGATGTATGGAGATATCATGCAAAGCATTGTATCATAAGAAAATAATTATAAATACAACATTGTTTGCCCATAAAATATATATAAAATCTGAGAGTCAAGGTAATAGTAAATATGTAGAGGTACTTAATTGCGTGGTGGTTTTTTGTACGTTAATGATAAATAATATAGAAAAATAATGTTCAATAAATATTTTAAATACAGTGAGCAGATATCTACAAAAATTTAAGCAAAAAAATTCATATTGCAATGAACTCGATAAAAATTTGTAACTATTATATGGAAGCACACAGAAAATTAAATAGCATATCTACTGCAAAATATACCTCTATACATACTTGCTGTTCCTTCCGCAAATGTGGTGGCAGATATGGCAAATATAGATTTGTTCTTATAGTATCATTTTTCTCTTTTCCTCTGTTTACATGTTTCGTTTCGGTTTTATTCTTTTTTTCTTTTACCTCTTCCATATTATATTTCATAGACATATCACAGGAAAAATTGACTTTGTTCGTTTTCATATTATTTTTTATATTATCAGATTTTTGTTTTTCTTCCAAGTTTTCATTCTTTTGCGTGTTGTTTTCATTCTTTTGCTTGTTGTATTCATTCTCATATTTATTTGACTTGGACTTATTTTTTTTATGACTTTTTGAAGTATCATTCGGAATGTTTTCAGAACTTAGCAATATATTGTCTTTAGTTTTCTCAGGCTTTGTTTTCGGTTGGGAACAGTTGTTAGAGGAGCACCTTTCCATTATTTTATGGGGCATGACCTTGAAACATGTTTCAAGCTATGCAAGTGGAAATTGTTTTTTTTTTTTTAACAATGATACAAAAGATACAAACTAAATATGGTACATTTCTATTTGCATGCTAAATGCATTTTTTCGTGATTGTTACAAAAACAAATGTATGAAAACCAAACAGTTTTAGTATAAATTCCATGCAATTCCCTGAATGTATCGGATATGTTATCTATCATGTGAAACTATATATTGTATGCAACTATAAATATAAATGACTGAACATAAATTTATGTTGCAAATTATATGTTTCTGTTGCACTAATATGATATTTATTATGTATGATCTATCATATATAATTTATCATAGAAAGTTATTGAAAAAAAGAAATACAAGGGAATATGAATTACATAAAGTAAGTTGTAAGTCTAAAGGGAATTAAGTTATTATGACAGAAATAAAATTCCCAACACCTTGTAATGTAAAAAGCGGATGAAGTGTTCCCTATCACCAGATATTCCCTGAAGTATATGTTAGAAGTGTTAGTTTTGGTTAATAGAACAGAAAAAACATAAAATAAAACGAAAACATGTAAATTAGCTGTAGATGTTGGGGTACAAATTCACAGATTTTCTGTTCATAAACATACTTTTAAATTTGTTGTAATACTGTAACATACACATGTATATTATAATACTTGGATGTACTTATATTTTACAATGCTTATAAATAATGTTTTTTAATCAATACATAGTATGTTTAAAAACATCTCGCTACCCCTGTTAGCAATTGACCTTTTAAATTACATAATATGGGTTTATAAATCAGACAATTACACACTTACCTTGGCCATTTTTTCAAAATATAATCTTTCTGCTTTGTCATATGATGGCTTATCAAACCATACTTTTTCTTGTGCTAATGCTGACTTTTCCATTTTTAAACAGTTTTATTTAACAACAGTACAAGTACAGTTTCTGCAACATGAAATTTAACTCCATAAATATGGAAAATAAAATTGTTAAAAACATTTAAATCATTTGTATTTATTATAACAATAATCTATACAACTTATGTATGTGTAAATTACAAGCATCAGTCACTTTTAAAATAAATATGAAATAAAATTGTTTGATTAAAATTGTATTATTAAAATTGTCACGTACTATCCTCATCACTGCTAAAATATTTAGACTTAAATGAAGGTTTATTTGATAGTTTATAAGCAGGTAATTTTAATCTATATGTTTCTTTCACTGATATCTGTTGATCTGACTTTATTGTTTCATTTAATAAACGATAAGTTTCTTCTTCACTCTCTGTCTTAACTACACATGGATATATTTCCAATGCTTTGAAATATCGAAGAAATGCTCTAAGTTCATTGCAAGAAGAATGAGTGGAATAGCAGATATTAAACGTTCTTTCTCTAACATCATCCCATGTTCCAATTATGCTTGTATCTTTCTTTCTCCATTTCATTACGGATGGAACTATTGTCAAGATGTTTTCAACGCTCACATCATGACGACAATACAACCTTGGTGAAGAAAATTTGTGTTTACATGCATGAATTGGAGTGCTGTACGCATCATTTGTAATGTGATTGGATAATTCTCCAATTCGACAATAACTGTCATACACAGAATCTTTTACATGAATTCTCATGTTTAATAGTTTAGAAAGCTCTACAAAGAGAAATTCGGAACCATAATTGGCAGAACACTCCAGAACAACAACATTCCTTGGGTCTTTGCCTAACCAATTTTGAACAACATCTCTCATTTTAATCATACTTTCTATTCTACTGGGCAAAGAAGGAAAGTCATTACTCAAAAATGTTGTATCGAGATAAATTTTAGTAAAAGTGATAGGCACCAATTTTGAATTTTTACGATAATGTAAACCTTTCAACTTTGGAAAATCCACAGGATTAATGCGAAAATCACCAGTATATAACACTGATAAATTATCTCTTCCGAAAAGAAACATTACAGATCCAAGACAATGTCCTGCTGAGACACATGTTACAGTAATAACAATATCTTCATTGCCCAGTTTATAGTCTACAAGAACAGCTTTATCGATGTCTATTGTTTTAACACAACAAGTTCTAAAATTAAATTTATTCTGTAATAGTGCCTTTGTAATGGGACTGCAGTAAAGGTATTTACTATGTTTAACTAAATGTTCAAAAAATACATCAGATAAACCCTGCATATGATCAGTATGACAATGACTAAGAAAGAACACAGAAGATGTTAAGTTTTCTTCATCAAAACGATCCACTGAGATTCCAGGTATCTCCTTAACAAGCCCAAGAAAAGTTGACATTCTGGTACGTGCAAGGTGTTCCTGTAATTTATAAATTCTGTTTCAACTACAGAAAAATTCCTTAAACTATTGCACTTTGTCAGATATTATATATCCTAATGGCATCAAATAATTGAAATTTCAATTATTATTTTAGGTGTATTAGATTTATGAATACTTTTTAATTTAGGATAACAAGACACATTATTTAAACAGAAAGTTTGACGACTTGAAAAATAATAAGTCATTCTTGTAGGTTACAGCCTGCAAGTTAGGCTTCTATCAACGAAATAAAGATTTTAAAATGATTATTGTCTACAAACCGATGATCCAACTAATTTGCACAGTTGTATGTGAACAATAAATAAAATTTTTCAACTGAAACTTTAAACTCACGAATCCGCCATGTGCCGTATTGATCGATTAATTCAGTAGTTATATGTTAACGTACAATTAATTCGACGTTCGTAGGTTTTGCATATCAATTTGTTGTGTACAAGATGATCGTAACCCATATGAATATAATTAAATATACCTTGACTTGTTACAGATTGTCAGATTGATGCAATAATTGTCTTCTCGCCAAAATTTCAGTAAACCGGATGTACCGTGCCAATTGAAAAGAAATAGATACAATGCAGAACATACATTGCTGCAAGATGTCACTAGGGTTTGCGATCATGTGACACATAGGCATGCGAATATTCATACGTACATAGAGATGTTGCGACCAGGCGGCTGAGACCGTTCTTGAATTTCTATCCAGGGTTGGTGATATTTATCGGTGTCCAAAGTGTCCAATGGTGTCGGCGATTTTACTTGATATCTTCTCCAAGCGACGAAGGTGAATCTCACAAACAGGATTGGACAATTCCGATGGTTTGCCAGTGAAGATCATTGATCCTATTTGCGATGGCAAATTCTTCCACTCTTACTTACCTGGAAGGAAGTCGTAAAGCAGTCAGGCATCCGAGATTTCTGTAAGTAATGAAATTTATAGATACCGTAAACACCTAATTCAAGAATTATATCAAGGAACAAATGATAGCTTGCCTTACTTTGCTGAACTTACGGTCATACTCTTTGCGCGCAATCGTTCGATTGGCGCGCCATCCGAAGCACGCGAGATGAACTCTATCTACAAAGGCGCTCCAACTTGAAAGAAATGAAATCTATTGCGTTCAGTGTATTTGCTGTAGTTGTTCAATGTAGTTAGAGACAATTTGGTTAAGGTTATCATTGTATTGGCGTGATTACAACAATTAAAAGTTGTCAGTGATACTGCTGAACGTGGAATACAATCTTCTGTCGGTAAAGTTGAGCGCATCATGGTATGGTAAGAGGATCATTTGAGGCTGACAAAGGTAAGACAGAAAAACATTTAAATTGCGATATCTGCTCGGATCCTAAGTTTATTTATAGGCATTTTTACAATCATAAATGTTTGCATATCTTCAATATTGTTGATAAGGTTAATAAGTTACAATAACTACAGCAGGTAATTTCATTGCTCGAGTTAATGCTCACTTTGATTGCCAGATGTCATATACAACGAATTCTCGTGCGTCTGATCCAAGAACTTTTTAAAATCTAATTGTTGATATAGGTAAGGCAGAATAAAAAAAGGAAAATATACTTCACCAAACTATAGGAGAAAAGTAACCTATAGCTGAATGGAAAAGTTAAATACTTGTTTTCAATCTATACCAACGGATATTGTATGACAATAAAATAAGATAGAGTTAGAGATAAAAATTCAATATCGATCAACAAGTGGATCATCTGGTTCAACAATCAAATCGGCATCGTTTCGTGAATTCTGGGAATGTAAAATGAATCGATTAGAAGCATTCAATCTGATCGGATAACCAGAGTTTCGATTCAATCGTAGCTGATACGGGACGCGGCGGTGGTGGAACAGAAAACCGGGATTTCTTACATAAACCTTCTGGTCCCTCTATTCTTTTGCATATTTCATTTCATTCCCGACTCCCGCAGAATATCCGGGATCGAAGTCCGACGAGAAGACCAAGAACTACAATAACGATATTTGGGAAAGAATTATTATGGAACTTGGCAGAGCACTTTCGAGTAACGAGGGGAAAAAAAGGGCTTTTCTCCATAAGCCAGGTCGTACATCATCGGCACGAATCCCTTCGGACGGTTATGGAACGAAAGAAGCTGTGATAACAAAGGCACCTCCGTCGAGCGATAGAAGCTTCGTAAACAAACGATCCTTTTCCACCGTGAGGGTGTGCTGGTAAATACGTGTGGTCTTCCGTTCGACGATAATTACAAAAAATATAATTTATTTTTTGGTCAATTATTAAGTTTCCGCCGGCTGTCAAAGTTCATGGAACAATCTCGTAAAATTAGCTGGCCGATAAACTGAAAAGTGATGCCGTAGAGAGATGGCGGATCCACAGAATTATAAAGAGAATCGACCGCGATGTTTTATTAAATGCATCGTGACGCACTGTGATCGACATCTCGTTCACTCGTGCGAAGGCTCCTCCCTCTTTGAACAGTCGAAAGATAGACCATGCCATGCAGATGTTAATCCAATTCTATTTTAGAACATTGAGTGGGGGAGATACCCTAATAAATTGATGTATGAAAATTTGCTTATAATTATTACCTTTGCGTAATTAAAACGCGAAGAGAATAGGGAAGGCGGAACGTCTTCCTCTGTAGGATTATGTAATAAAATTAGTAACAGTTTTATTCGTATCTGTAGAGCGATCTTACCTTTTTCAGCTAGTTTATTCCGAGGAGTAATTGCCCGCAAGATTGGCAGCCACGCGAACATGAAAAGATAATAGAAGAAAGGTAATTTTGATTTCGATGCCGCACACTCTTTGGAATGGAAGCGAAGTGTCTCCGGAACGAACATGTTTTGCCAAGTTATCCTTTGATCGTATTATCGCAAAGCTGATATACGAGGATCTGGTAGCGGATCCATATTGCTGAAGGTACATATAGCCTCGGCCGGACGATGTAAAGTGCACGGCGGAAAGCCTTTCACAACCTGTTATTTTTACCTCGAACACTGTTTTCACATTTTGCCGAAGGCTCGCTAATTTAATTTTACACTGCCGGCTCGTCGCTGTTGTTTCTATAGTTATCTTGCGAGCTCGTTAACCAGCGCGAAACGCTCACGGCCGAATTGATATTTATACGATGATAGAGTAATTAAAGACCGCCGCGGACCTCGTCACAAAGGACCCGGTATTGTTAATTATTCCAAAGAAAACCTCTTCCGCGTAAGAAGCTTGACCTATAAGGGCGTCATCCCTGCAGCGCAACCTCCGCGGATGCTCTTTCAGAATCAGATAGAATTTTGCGAGAAAGAATTTTGAAAGGTTATCAAAATCTTACGGAAATTCTGCACCGCGTGGACAACGTTAATAATTATTTAATCATGTATCTATTTGTCGGAGTAATATATTAACACTTTATAGATCGTATATATGTTATAAATATTGCTTTATCATTACGTTTTAATCTAATTTTGGTTTTAGGTAGAACGTGGTAAAAATGTTTTCTCGCATCAAGCTGTAATTGCCAGTAAACACCGCGATATTCGCGCGCAAAGCAACTGCACACAGCACGCCGCTGTAGTAGTAAAGTGTAATAAGGACCCGGAACAGCGAGAATATAAGGAGAAGAATGGTAAAAAAGAAAATGAAATTTTCAGCGGAGGAAATTTGCCAGCGTAAAAGTGTCATCTTCCCGCGAATCTGATCCTCGTATAAAAGGTAACTGCGGATTGCTTCTTTAACGGACGGAATAACATGTTCGTCGGGATGATTAACCCTTCTATGATCAATACGATCCACGCCGTGTAAAAAAAGCTTCCTTGCACTTATTTAATTATCACTTTGACAATGCAATTACCGACTTTGCTTGCCTTCCTGCAGATTTTAAGATGGCGAGAAGGTTGTTTATCGAATTTATTATTAAAGGACAGTAAAAATTGAGATACTTTATGTTTTATGGTTCTTTAATTGTTTTATCTCTCAGGTACTTTTCTTTTGTTTCTTTTATATCAATTTGTTCTACTCTCTCACATGAAACGCTTCAAATCATTGTATTACGTTCGTAAAGATGCGCACACATTTTTTTAATCGGGAGAACGCGACCCGAACGCCATAAGCATAAGATTTTATGGACGCCGTAGAAAGGTTAATTTTATCACTCTCGATTTTATCCCCGAGAGTTCGCCTTCTTTCGGAGGCGAGCCGTAGGTGCGAACAGGGTGACACTTTATTTGACTCGGTGGCGATAATATCTCATAACGAGAGAGTGTATTGATCTAATGTCCACAGCTGCGCCAGCACCGATATTTATCCTCGGCCCCGGTCCTCGTCGCCCCTTTTCTTCCCGAATTTATAGCGCGAGAAGAACGCGCGCGCGGGGAGGGGCATTACTGCAATCCGTAGATCCGGGCGCGTGCTTATGCATGTTTAGATTTACAATTCAATTTCAGCGGCCGCGGACGAGGGCCGCGTGTGTTCCGAAGGATTTCACGCGCAGGATTCATAAAGTAAATGGATTACACACCTCTCGAGAAGGTCGGCGCGTTAAAATACATATTTGAATTTTCCGTTCGACCCTCACCACCGGAATAACGTTGCATAGTACATCAGAGGCGGTAAAGGGTCTTCCCGCCGTCCCTTTTCGCCTCGTTTGCGGAAACACAGGGCGCGCCCGCCCGGCCACGAAAACCTTTCGATCTTTCGCCACGAAAACGCGCGCGCGAGAGCCTTGCCGGTGATACCCCCCATGGGATAAATTGTCTAAACCCTCCCATCCGTTCATCCCTCCCTCCGCGCTAACATATTGCCGAATGCAAACCGGTTAGCTCGATCCTGAAATTTGCATTCCTTCTTCTTTTCCTTCTTCCCGATCGAACGGCGCCGGGTTAACGCTGCTCGAATATCGGCGTCGCCGATAGAGAGCAGGAGGGGGGGCCATTGAATTTTCGAAGCCCCCTCCCCCCCTTCGTCTAAGTGCACCACGAGAAACAGAATTTCGTGGATCCGGCCGCGCCTGTTACGAATTCCATCGTAAACGAGCATCGTGCTCGTCCACGCCGTGGCGACGGTATAAGCGGAATTTATTTGTGCGACAGGCGGACCGCCGCGCCGGGACTTCATGGAAATTTAGGTATTTGCAGTCGAATAGGCGAACGAAAGTTCCTGTGTTTCATTTTCCGCGCCGGAGAGACCCGTCCGCGAATAGAGCTCAAATTTTATTCACCTCCGGACATTTGTTATACGAGATCTTAGTCATCGGGTCATCGATTTTAATTGCAACTTTCTCCGATTAATCTGTAATCAGCCAATTATTTTACCGTTCTTAACAGTGCACGCGTTACGACGATATTTTGCAATTAATTTTCAGGATTTTAACAAATATTGAATTAATATCGTGTTCGCATATTTCTGTGATTTTTAGGGGTTTCTAACCCCTTGCGCTAGGATTCCTTTCTGAACCGCGTCGATCAGCGTTTCTTCATAATTTCCTCGTTGAAACGAGAGAATTTTTATTTCCGTCTTCGTTCGCCGTTGATCCAGTATTTGTGGAGATCGAACGATTAAATGTAAAATATCTTTATACGTGTGTAATAGGTATTGATGAAAACGGTGAAATATTCGTTAGCTTATTTCCGTTCTCGGTTCACCAGACAGAGTTTTATCAAAATGGATGATCAAACCACCGTGACCTTTGCTTGTTAAAAGTTTTACGGTTACCCCATTTTCGTTGTAATCGGAGACATTTGTTGTAGAATTGTTTAAACATTATAAAACTCTCATAAGAAGAGTTTGGCATTATTGGCCAACTCTATGGTGTTGGAGAATTACATCATTCGAAACGAATAAATTTAAATATATACTAAATTTAATAATATACTAAATTAAATAATATAGTCAATTTTATGTGACGTCTCATAATACTTATTCTGACGCAATATCATCAACCGAAAAATATCAAAATATTATATAAATCACTTCTAACATAAATTTAAGTCAGCGTCCATAAGATTTCGTGGAGATTCATTTTTAGCGACCGAATTTAATTTTTTATAAAATCATCCGACAGAAACTGATATCCACGCGCAGACATTGCCCTTCGATTGCTAATCCGCCGCTAATAATGGGTAACGGTGATATTATATAACAGTAATATTACGGCGATATTAATCGAACTGTAAATTAGAGTACGGTTGCATGTTTAAACAGGCCGTCGAATCGCGTTAGCTCGATCGGCGATCAAAGCCGTGAGACCGAAAATCGGCGATTACACGAGATTTCAACTTAACGGGCTCAGATTCCGAGCTCATTAAAAATCTAACCAGCCGGCGGACGGCATTAGCGGTCTGGTCGGGGAGGATGATACGAACCATGCAAAATTAAATTACTCTGCCCGTTAGGCCAACATGCTTATGGATAACAGCCTGTCAGCGTATAAACTGTGCCGGACGAACACGGGGACACATTGTCAGGGAAGAGATGCGTAAGCGGCCTGCCGGCAAACGGGTCAGGTAGATAGAACGATTATCGACAGCTTTTCCGGGGCCAGAATTACAAAGCTGACGGAAACACATACAATGCCCCGAATTAATTCTAATCTCTGCGCTCTCTGGACTGTGCGCATTCCCCTAGCGCATTTCGGCTAGGGAACAAATGCAGCCTCGTAGTAGACCCTCTCTAGATATTTTACTTCTACGTCGAGATTGATGCGCGACCGGTCGAGAATATACCATACGTTGCCTCGCGAAAAATCGCTGTAAATAAAAAGTATGCAAACTTATGCAGTCAATTTTTTCAACCCTGCTAGACGAAACTATAAGCTATGGATCCTGCGAGTTTAATCGCGGGCCATCGTAGGCAGTAAAAGTTATGACTGTAACAGTAAAGCAAATGAATTCCATTTGCTCTTATAATTTGATTCTATAGTTGCCTCGCGAAAAATCGCTGTAAATAAAAAGTATGCAAACTTATGCAGTCAATCTTTTCAAGGCTGCTAGATGAAACTATAAGCTATGGATCCTGCGACTTTAATCGCGGGCCATCGTAGGCAGTAAAAGTTTTGACTGTAACAGTAAAGCGAATGAACTTCCATTTGCTCTTATAATTTGATTCTACAATTTATCGATTTATCGATGCAACAGTTGACAATTCTTGATACGTTAGCACTGGAAAATGTTGTGCTTACCACCGGGAACAATATCCATTTTACACAATTCAAAGAAAGAACTTCCATCAAACGATACAAGCCTTGCAATATGCGCCTCGTACTGTCGCTCAGCGCTCACGAGCAATGACTGTCCAAGAAACTCGAAGTTCGAGGTGTAATTGTCATTCGGGTATAAAGGTATGGGTCATTTGGTTTCTCCCATCGTGTGGAGTCATTATTAAAGTACCCAAACCGTAAGTCACAAAACTCCTCCCCCCCGACATCTTTAGGGTTCCGACCATGATTTCGGGCTTTTCTACCGCTGTGCGACGCCACACGCAATTTTACGGAGGCTATCGGTCGCACCGGATTCCATATACACGATACCAATTATAATTATTCCCGGACAATATCGAATTATTCATACGTCATGTGTTTAATTCATTTTAGTAGAATCGTTAATTAATTGTCGCGACGGAATCATGTCCAATATTATAATTGCGAGTTTCTTTTTTTCATCGACCACGATAATCAAATGCATGTTTATGCATGAAACAAGCGTGTGCACAAACCGCGGCGGCAAACAATCGCCGACGTAACTAAATTAGCCGACAATTCTGAAATTAAGAATAAATGTTTATTTGCTGGGATGGAATTACGAAACGCGGCGAATTAAATTGAACGCGCGGCTTCACGTCAACGACGGCGGTAACGCGTCCGTCAAAGGAGTGTATCTCGAACGAGACACGGTCGCGTAACAAGTCGGGCCGTTTATGATATAAAAGAAATTGTCAAACGTCGCGCGCATTACGCTCATAATTTTCTTATCACCGTTTTTCCGCCGGCTTCTCCCGGCAGGATAATAAGAAGTGCGTTAATTAACCTACTTCCCGTTATGCATAAACACCTTCGTCGTTTTTCGCCCGGTGCTCGGAGGAGCAACGAGAACGGGTTCTTAAACCACTTCGCTTTAAAAGATGGCTTAATGGGACAAACTGTTTACTGTGTCGCGGCGTGATAATGAACTGCGACACGATTCGCACGAATTTGGTACCGGCGAGTACCCGCGATACGCAGTGACATATAAATATTAACCCTTTGCGCTCGGAGCCATTTTAACTGTAAATCTCAAATCATTTTTCTGCTTCGTGGTATTTCCATTCTATTTAACAAAATCAATTTTTATTCATACAAAATTTATTCTTGCGATTTCCTGCCAACAGTTTTACTACTTGATAATCTTTTCAATCTAAACCTTATTTTTACAAAAATTATTTTCCAACGTGATAGAATAATTTTAGTGGTGCCTCAGAGTCACCGCTCGAGTGCAAAGGGCTAGTATTGTATACGACTAAACATTACAGTTTATTAGCGATTTGCAACTATTTCTCGATGTCTATAAATTCATATAAATCGAATATTATTATAACAATATTATATATACATATATATCGTATAGTATATAATAATATAAATATTTATAAGCACTGGTAGGTAACATCCATGATGGCGCCGAGTGCAGAAGGTTAAAACGAAGCCTCGAAAGTAAGGCAGCGTCAAAATTGATTTGTCTATAGCAATAAACTTATATCCTTAAGCAAAAGAATCGAATTCTCCTTCTCGTTTTAAATCCGCGATCAGTTGCGAAGCCAATAGCAAAGAACCCGTCGCTCCGAGATTTTCGGCGATCGTCGCGCGTCTCGCAATACCTACTCGCATTTACCTTTATTCGCAAGAATCGTTTCCGTCGCGGCCGATACCACCTGTTACGGGCCGGCACGTCCCCATAATGGGGCACTAAAATATATTTGACCCGGGAGCGGCGACGGCGGCGGCGTCGGCGGCGGTACCATTGAAAACAACAAACCCGGCTGTAAAAAGGCCGCCACGTATTACGAGATTCCCGTTGCATCGCCTGTAAACACGTCGACGCGAGTACGTATTCAGAAGGAAGCGTTCCGCGGGACAGCGCGCGGCCGGCGTTACGCGCGTTTAAGGCGATCGTAAACGGGGCGTTGTAACAGCCGCGGCGACGCGCCGTATCCAACGTTTTCCGCGCCGTTCCCTCCGCGTCCCACGGAGAAAAAAGAAGACGACGAGCGCCGATGTCGGCGGCAGTAAAACGGGGGGAGAGGGAGAGAGAGAGAGAGAACTGTTCCGAAGCGAGACGCGGAACCGGAGAAAGTTGAAAGCGGCGAAAGTAATAGAAAGACAAGGCGCGGCGGGGTGAGCGTGGCGGGGTGAGCGCGGCGGGGGGATGAGAGCCACGGTGTCTTAGATGGCAGATAGTTGTTTTATGGAAATTCTTCTCGGTCGAGAGCGCGCCTAATGCTCTGAATAATATTCTGCAACCCGACGGTCGCGTGAACGGACTATTTTACACGCGCCAACCCCCCCGCCCCGCCGGTAATTGATGATCTTTTTATTCTGCTTGCACGATGCACCTTATTACACACCGCTACACAGCTTTTCTTTCCTACGCCCCTCTCTTCCACGCCCCTCTCTTCTTCGGTCAAATCGCGGCGAGCTTTTGCCTCCGCGCGACGACTTATTTATCTTCCTTTCCCATTATTCCGACTCCGTTCGTATATCGCCGGCGAAACGCGACGCTCCTCGCGCCATCAAACCGTCCGCGATTCTCCATGCCACCGGAAGCGACCCCCGCGTTGAACGATTCCCACGTCACACCGTGACCAACCGCCGTCGAATATTTTCCACGTCCGTTTAATAATTTTTCAGCCGGCGGACCGCGCCGTTTACAATCGCAGCTCAAACGAGCCGCTCTCTCTGTCTCAGCGCAAATATTGCGCCCGGGGTCGAGAAATATTTGATGGACTGAATCGACGCGATTTTCATCAAGATTCTTCCGGGCATTGTGCGCGGAATGTAATTTCATCGGATCCGAAGCATGTCTAGCAAACTTATTTCCCCCGGCCCGAATGTATTATTAAAATCCTACGGATGAGAACTTCTTTCGACGCCGGCGATTGCCACGTCACCGATGCACCGTCGTCGCCTTTACAATCGACGCCGGAACCCGAAGAGTTGTAGTCCCCTCTCTCTTGGCAATTTCCGAAAGTTTTTCCATTTAGGAAATCACGCGACGGACGGGTTTTAGACCAAGATTTCTTTAGCCATCGATTTTCTGTGATATTATTGCGGTCTCTTGTCGGCTCTGCGATTAATTGTTTATAGCAAGGTGCGATTTTTATTAAATTTAAGACACTACCGTGGATAAATAAGAGCGAACCCAATACGCGACGATGCTTTCAATAAAAGCGATTTGTAATGTACTTCGGGACGTTGCGAGGGTGCGGGGTATACCTGGTGTCCTCGCGCGCGACAGTAAAAAGTTTGCCGGATCGAATGGACCGTAAAATAAGGATTCGAGAACGGTGTAATTCGTGGTGTCGTGTAACAAAGCGGGCGTATTCCTCTGGCAGTTTCTTCGGTTTCCAGCGCACTGCAGTGCGCGATTCTTATTCTTTATCGAAAGCATGACGGATTTATCGCACATACAGCACAAAGTGCACGAAGCTGGTTCGATCTTAGCTTCCCTTTACGGGGTTGAACTGTCGTTGCCCGACTTGCGAAACAAACGTCTCGTACATCAAGGATCTCCTTGCCCGAAGCACTCCTACCACAGAAATCCGTTTCCCTTCCGTATTTGCACGACTCTTGTACCCACCTCCCCCATCTACAAACCCTCTCTCTCTCTCTCTCTCTCTTTGTCTGCTGATCTCCTCCATCCCACTATTCTCTTCTCGCACACTGGTTCGCGTCTTCTGGTGCTTTCCGTGAGAGGAACACCGGTCCTCGAGCACAGAAAGTTTTATTATTGCCCGGAAGGTATCATCGGCAGACACTAGACACACAAGAGCCTCTCTGCTACAGATACACCTACCTACCTGTCTCCACCTATGCGCGTCTACACTACGGAATTCACACGCAGGGAGATTTTGCTAATGTGCTCGCGTGTCTCTCAATGTAATCAGGGCTGTGTGCTTCTTTTGGCTGATTAAGCTTATCGTTGATTTAAAAAATCATAAAAAAATCCCAGGCCGTTCTACGGGAATGTACCTTCCGTGGTTGAAAAGTAGACACTTTCAGCTTCAACTTAAGCTATCTCAAGTCCAAATTGCTCCACGGGAACGCGATTGAAAACTCGCCCAGAGTCCAAAAATGGGCTCCAGACCGACCGATACCGTCGAATAGTTGATTTAAAAAATCATAAAAAAATCCCAGGCCGCTCTAAGTGAATGTACCTTCCGTATTCGTAAAGTAGACACTT
The DNA here is from genome assembly GCF_028453695.1 of Augochlora pura. Classification (NCBI taxonomy): domain Eukaryota; kingdom Metazoa; phylum Arthropoda; class Insecta; order Hymenoptera; family Halictidae; genus Augochlora; species Augochlora pura. The sequence continues at coordinate 24,003,704 of NC_135773.1, forward strand.
TCAGCTTCAATTTAAGGTACCTGAAGTCCAAATTTCTCCACGGGAACGCGATTGAAAACTCGCCCAAAGTCCAAAAATGGGCTCCAGACCGACCGATCCCGTCGAATAGTTGATTCAAAAAATCAGAAAAAAATCCCAGGCCGTTCTACGGGAATGTACCTTCCGGGGGCGAAAAGTAGACACTTTCAGCTTCAATTTAAGCTACCTGGAGTTCAAATTGCTCCACGGGAACGCGATTGAAAACTCGCCCAAAGTCCAAAAATGCACTCCAGACCGACCGATACTGTCGAATAGTTGATTTAAAAAATCATAAAAAAATCCCAGGCCGTTCTACGGGAATGTACCTTCCGGGGGCGAAAAGTAGACACTTTCAGCTTCAATTTAAGCTACCTGGAGTTCAAATTGCTCCACGAGAACGCGAATGAAAACTGGCCCAAAGTCCAAAAATGAGTTCCAGGCTGCCTGATCGGTCGAATTGTCAGGCATTGATGTCTCTACACCTGTTTCTGATCATTACGTTTGACTGTTGCACTGTTGGATGGCGCTACTGTTCTCGTTTGGAATTTAGCAAGTTCCATTCCTAATATTACGGTGTCTTACAAGTTTTCTCCGCACCTTGGTATCTTCAATATCAAGAGTATGCTCGACGAAAATCCACGATACAGTGTATATTATTTTATGAATACATATTATAAATTATATAAAATTATTATTAATTCTATATTATTTCTGTAGAAATCGATTAGTCGGTGGATCCTCTTCAAGAAATTGCTAAGTTGGTGGGATCGAAAATTAATTAGTTCAGGAGACATGGTTTTTGCAGGGTGCGCTCGTAAGATCGAATCAGTGTGCGGCGCGGCGGCGTTTCCGATGTATTCCCCTTGACGTTCGAAATTACAAGAACGACAGGTCCGACCGCGTACCACTCCCGGCTGCATGATTGGAAATTTTCACAAAGTAAGAGCGATATATAATGAATGAAGGAGATTCGTTTACTATGCACTCAGCGAGGGCCTCCTTTGACGGAAGAAAAGATGAATGATCCTTAACGTCGACAGGCGAAACTGCTCTATTATTTGCCTGCCGGAAATCAAGCACTGGATGGTCGTAATTATTTTTTATCGATCACTGCCTCTCGCCCCCTCCCCCTCCCCCCCGCTCCGAACGCGGAATGTTTCTGGCTGCCGAAGAAAATGAGGACGTACCATTTGCTGCTCGAAAATTTATGGACTACCCGGCTGATGGAGACTCATGTTATATGAATGATCGAAACTTCGATGCAACAGCGGGCCCGGCATCGTCGTGGATGAACGGAGAGAACTGGAGGACTCACAGACGATTTCGCAACATCCCCCTCGATCGTGAGTTTGTTCAATCGTCTACGATAATTTATATGGAGGATCGGAGATATTAGACCGGGCTCCAAATGGATCCCGTCGTTTCTTCCAATTTAAATACGTCCTCCTCTCCTCGACGAAACACTGCACCAAGCAAATATATCGTCGCGCATTTTCTTATTCCGCAACCTCGACCGCAATTTATTCGATTCGCTAAACTATTTGCTAAACTGTTTCGTTCGATTGGCACGTGTCTTTCTCAATTCGTTCGTTTTATAATTCTGCAAGGACTCCGTGCTTGCTAATACAATAAATTCTGTTTATTAAAAGACGGCTATAACCTACGAAAGGATTAATTTAGAATGTAAAAGGCGAATACGAACTATAAAAGAATTTTCTGTCGCATCGATGTATTCATTTATAAAATTTCTTCGCGTATGATTGATTAAATCGAGTCTGCTGAATTATAGAAAAATAGTGACAAATAAATCGAAAGAAGAGTTGGTCAAGATGGCTAATTTATTATGATAGTAAATTATTGCTGTAAAAAGGTTGGAACCAGTTTTTTAATTCGACCATGCCCCGCAGTTCTCGAAATTTGTTTGCGCGATTTGAAGTGAAAGGGGACGCACCCCCCTCAGTCCCTTTGTGCTCGCAACTTCGGAGCATTCTTTTCAGAGCGCGCGCGAGCGAACGAATTTCCAGCGGTGTTTCGCATTTTCTCTAATTATATTTCCTCGTCGGCCGTCCGTCTCCGCGGCGGCGGCGGCGGCGGTCCGCCGTCAATTGGAATGAATATTTTCGGAGACAATCGTTCCATTAACCGTGCCGCGCGAGCGCGGCGTCTAGTTGAATTCGAGTCGGCACTTTTTTGTCGAACTTATCGCGCTTACCGTCGCGCTCCGCTGGCGGCGTCCCCGCGGAGCGCGGGACAGATTTAATAGGATTTGTCGAGAGCAACAGCGAAGCGGATATTCCCGGACATTTTTGTAGGCGAGGGGGACGATGGCCGGGCAGAGCGTGGACCGGGAATGCGCGCCGCGGCGGTCCTACCAAACCAACCGAGACGAATACTTTCTGCCCGTTTCTGACATCCTACTTCGCCGCGTCGTGTTCGCACCCACTCGTTTCTCGGCGACGACCGGCGGAAAACTAAAACCCGGTCGTACACACATTATATATTGATCGTCGAAGATAAGAGGACACCGCTTACCTTGGAAGCAAACGATGCGGCTGGAAGAAGTAAAGCTGTTTAGAAATTGAAGAGCAAACGATATTGCGTCCGATTGTACACCGGCGCCTGCGTTGTCAAACGAGTTAAACCTTAATGGCTTATTATCCCGGCGCAAAACACATTTGCAAAACACATTTGCAATTCGAATCAGATGCAGTTTAATTGACGCGCCCCGTTCTAATTACGATTTTCATGTTTTACGAACTCATTAGCCGGGAGTTACGCTTTTGTCGATATCGGTTCTTAGCGGCACGTCACCGGGAGCTAACGTATCGCGGTGACAAAATTTCATACGTGTCATACACATATTAATCGATTCGTTTCCGGGGCTACCCCGAGTACCATTGCAAGGGCAATAATTAATATGTAACGTATGCGCGTCGCGCGACGATCTCAGTGTTTAATAATAATACGTCAATTACCTGAAAATATAATCTACTCGTCAATTATTCGACGACAGGGTTTCTTTTTTTTTGTTAAATAAAAATATCGTCGGGCACGAACGATGAATGATTCGCGTCGTCCGGTGTCGCGAAACTCGCGCGGTCAACCATAACCTCGAATTTCTTCGAACGCCATTTATTGGCCCCTTGGCTAACGAGGAAAGTTTCCCTTCGGACAATGGCTTGTTTGATTCATTTCAGTTCTTAATTGCTTTTTGGTTTCCCCTGTTACTTCCCCGAGAATTTTACAGTCAGCCCGGGATTCTGTCGCGAAATAAAAACGCGAATTCGCCTTCGTCGCGGCGCGCGTTGCGATTCGTTGTTAATGCTTTCGATGCTTCGAAGAATCGATTCTATCTCGCGTTACGGGCGTCTACGTTCGATTTGTCAAGTTGCAAAAGCCGCGATTGAAAATCGGTTTCGATGAATTTGCGGTTTGGATTCCACGCGGAAAACTCTTTCGTCTATGTACGTAATATCTGCTTTCTGCGGTGGCGACTCGTAACATACTCGTACTATACTATACTCGTACTATAACTTCCGTCGTCGCAACGAAATCAAGTAAAAGCGCGACGATCTACGGCAGGCAATTCTTTTCAATTATTTTAAGAATACTATACTCATTTAATAAAACTGATATATTTACTTTTGTTCATCAATATTAAATATAATTTTTATATTTAATATTTCGTATAGACGTATGATTCAGTTAAGATTTAAAATTACTTTTCAATTTATTTAGAGCAATTATTAAAATTAGGTTCAGTTGAATTGTTTTTTCAATCGATTATGATTTATAAATCAATATTTAATGTGTTTCTGAAAAATTATATTGTTTCGGATGCATTTTGAAAGAGATTAAATTTAAACTTTTGGACTTGGAATATTTTTAATATGATTAAAATTTTTAGGAAGTTTATAAAGTTGATAGGAATTTTAATAAAGGATTTACTTGAATAACTAGAATATTTTTAATATAATTAAAATTTTTAGGAAGTCAATAAAGATTCTTAAAGTTGCTAGGAATGTTAATAAAGGATTGACTTGAATAACTAGAATATTTTTAATATAATTAATATTTTTAGGAAGTCAATAAAGATTCTTAAAGTTGCTAGGAATGTTAATAAAGGATTGACTTGAATAACTAGAATATTTTTAATATAATTAAAATTTTTAGGATGTTAATAAAGATCCTTAAAGTTGCTAGGAATGTTAATAAAAAATTGAATTGAATAACGAGACTAAATCGAAATTGATCGGTCTAATAACTTCTCAAAGAAGTTTAACGGGACTAGAACCGTGTCAGAAGAGGAGAGAGAAAGAGAGAGAGAGGGAGGATTAAGGCTTAAACGTTAACAACCCCGGCCCATTTATGTTCGAAAGCAGCCGCCTGCTGGCCAGGCGTTGGCGAAAAATCGTGGAGAGCGCGGAGAACGTTGGCGCGGGCCGGGTAAGGGGATAGGGTCTCGGCAAAGCGTTGGAATAACAAAGATTCAAGTTGGGTTCTTTCCGGTGTTCAGCCCCGAAAGCTTCTCTTGGTCCGAGAGTGTCCGCTCGTTGCAGGAAAATCGAGGCGATGGCAGGCCAAGCCGAATCGGGGCTCGGGCGCAGCGCGAAAGGCCGGACTCGGACTCGGCCAGACAAGCCGGCGGCGACGATGAGATTCAATCGATACCCCCTGCAGAGAGAGAAAGAGAGAGAGAGAGAGAGAGAGAGAGAGAGAGAGGGAGAGGGAGAGAGAGAGAGAGTTTTACAGTTTCTCGCACCTGCACGCAGGACATTCCTAACGAGGTAAATATGAGGGAATCGGGGGGGATCTCGTAGGATAGGATATCCCCGGCAGTACGGATGCAGGCCACGTAGCCGCGCCGGGCCAAGAAGAAATAAGGAGAGCGGAGAGGGGTTTCGAGTTTCACCGGGAGCTTTCACGATATCCATGGCGAATCGCCTTGTATTCACCCTTTCCCGCCGCGTCAACCCCTGTCTCTGCCTCCTCCTCCCCCTCACTTTGTTATCGTTTCCTCCGCGTCTCTTTGCACCTCTTGAAAATCCAGGTGGAGAGGCCCGGGGAACACCTATATGCCCGCCGCTCGGAATACTCGAAATCAGGGGAGAGGTGCGCGAATCGAGACCGGAATTTCCACAAACCCGGGGAGAAACCATTCGCCTTTTATTTATGTATATTTATTTACAATGACGCCGCCCGGCCGTTATTGGATCCAATGGGAAACCGGTAATGGAGACTCGGCATTTTTGTTTCCACCGCGCGCGGCGCTCCAGTGTTTTTGATAAAATAAAAGCTTTTAAAGGATGCAGGGGGAGGAAGATGTCCCTGGCCGACACACGTCTCGGGATCGAGACGTTATAGAGACGTATCTAGGCCGGCGCGTAAGTTTGGATTAGGCCGCGAGAATTTATGCAAATCTCGAGGCTCTCGTACGTTACTTCGTAACAAAGGATTTCAACGTCGCGGAGATAATGTTAAGTTTCTGCTTCCTTGCATTGCAAAGAGAACGCCGCTAATGTGTTACATGCGTGGTACCTCACCAACGAAATTTCATTAATAAACTTGATCAATCTTAAATTCCAAATAAAACCTCAATTCAAAGAATCTCGTGGACTTAAATCTAGCTCGCCCAGTATTATTTAAAAGGAGAAGCAGCGCGAGGGGTTAAACGGGGATCGCTCACAGCTCAATCGCGACAACTGAACCACCGGTTCGAAACGAGAAACAATGCCATGGAACGTTTTTTGACACCTGTTTTCGTCCCTCCGGGGATCGTCGGAGAACGTAAAAGAGTCTAGCGTGTCGCGACAATAGACAAAGCTTTCTCCCCGCCGTCGAACGGGGATCAATAAAAACCGGGATAAGTCAAAGTACGCGGGGTGCTTTGTTGCGAAATGCTTGACTCGTTTAATCACGGAAAGTGCTGATCGTAGGTTTCGGACCAATTTCTGGCGCATCCTCTTCAATAGGGTTAGCGGATCGGTGCTGGACGATAAGGCCACGCGCCGCGATTGAAAGAAACCTTCTTCCCTTCTCGGCGGCACGACTATGCATTCGTAAGTCGCGAAGAAACACGGTCCTCTTCCGGCGCAGTCGAGGGAAACGTCGCGCTGCAACGTGTTTCACACATGCTGAAATCGCGTTGAAAACGATCCGATCTGTAAGCGCCGGCATCCGATATGTTCCTCGGTCTTGGAAATTTCGCAGACACTGCGGATCGTGCCCTTTGACTCTCCGGTCTCTTCAGCGGGAAACGCGAAAGTCGGATAGAACTATTAATAATAGTTCTAGTTGATAGATAAATCGCTACGAAATCTCAGCGTCGATTATGTTCGATATTTTCTTGATTTTATAATATACACTCATAAATAAAACGAACGCTGACATTTCAAACATTTAATCAATAAGGAAACGTCAATGGATTCGTTTAAAATTAGAGTTTATTAATTATTTTTATATGATTTTCCCCTTTTTTCTAACCCTATTTACAACTTATATACTAGCCTAAAATTAGAGAATCGCCAATTAAACGTTCCTGCTTTCCTCAGTTTTCATATCGCACAGTTTGAGGTTAGAAATTACTTTTCCAAGTTCTTCCGCGTCAGTGGCGCCGTTCCTCGCGCGTCCGACCCTTAGCGGCGCGTACACGAAGCTTTCATATATATATTAAGTTAAAGCATTTGGTATCATATTACGCACCTACTGTCAAAGGGTTAAGGAGGAAGAAAACATCTATACACGTGCCGACGTGTCGGCGCGGCGCAAAAACAGGTTTCCTCGCGGTTAGAGATTCCAGCAGAGATCTAAACGTCGCGATGCTCGTTACAGTAGGCCGCGAATCAGCCTTATCTACCACCCCACTGCCTATTGTCCCGCTACAGTTAAGGTAGTTAATCATCCCGAAGTTTACAAGGTATTAGGCGGTTAGCAACGCGGGAATTAATTTGTCGTGGGCGACGGCGCGGTAAATTGTCGCCGGGGTGTTGCTGATGCTGTTACCGAATGGTAGCAACTAGGCTCGGGTTCCGAAGACTCTATAACTGTCCCCGATGCCTCTGCAATTCAACCAGAGTTGACAGATAAAGGAGCCTATCGAATGCTCGCGCGCCGAGGAAGCGACGTGCAGGAGAAGCAAATCGTTGAACGTCTTTATTGGCGGCTTCTCGCGCTCTATGCTATGTTTGTTAGACGAGGAGATTGTTAGAACGTCAGTTTGATATTTCATTGCTCGTTTCGATATAGGAAAATATTTTTTAAATTATATGATGATTAAATTGTACGATTTTTAAATTATATGATGATTAAATTATACGATTTTTAAATTATATGATTTTTAAATTATATGATTTTTAAATTACATGATCCTTAAATTATATAAATGTTTTAACTTTTTGGAGAAACTTTCGAAAAAAACATTGTAGGTGTAAACTAAGGATTGTCATTATCTATTCATGCATTTTATCGTAAAATCCCTGTTGAATAAGGTACGAGGAACTGTATCGTCAACGCAACTTGTTCTCCTCGTCTCGACGAGTGGAGATCGTTGATCGCTCGTTAGCGAGCAACTTATTATTGTCTTTAAAGCTCTTCTCTTGTTCTAATTTATCAGGATTCAGTCTCAATTGTTAACAATATATACGTCTCCTGCGCGGGGCCAGAAACTTCTGTAATGGGAGACACGAACCAGTAATGATTGGTCGTCGCCGTGATCGGAGTTTTCTCCATTTCCTGCGACCCCGTCGACACCGAGACCATCCCTGATAATATCTGGTATTGTGAAACGACTATGCGATGTCGCGACCGTCATCACACGCGGCCAACACTCGTTCGAAACGTATCGTGCACGGGCGAAAGGGGTGGTGGAAAGATATGAAAGTGAAGAAGAAACCCGATCTGTCGATGCCCCCAAAAAAGGGGTTAAGCGTAGTAAAGTTCAAATATATTTCTTTTAGCTACCCATAAAAGTGTATGCAATAGAGGTGCATTTAAACTTAATATATGGGCGCCATACTTAATTATTTCAATTTTTGCACGGTTCAACTGAAACCTCATTAACACATTGAACGCCGCGTAACCCAAATATGGGTGACACTAATTTCTGACCAATCTTGAAAATTCATTTTTATTGTAATATGTTTGACTAAATTGAATTTGACTAGAATGTTTCGGATATGAAAGAGTTCTAATGCTATCTTCTAGGATAAATATTAATTTTCTAGTTTGGCTTTAATCAAATAAATTGCTTTAATTATGTGTCGATTTTAGTGGTCGATTAGCGGCACTGAACGCGTTCAATTTCTATATAATAATTTAACTCGCATAGTTTCTATATAATAATTTCACTCGCATAATTTCTATATAATCATTTAACTTCCATAATTTCTATATGATAATTTAACTCGCATAATTTCTATATAATAATTTAACTCGCGTAATTTCTATATAATAATTTAACTCGCACAATTTCTATATAATAATTTAACTCGCATAATTTCTAAATAATAATTATAAATGTTTAAAGACTTTATTTCTAAGTAACGCGTCTCTGCCGATGTTAACCGCGAAAAAGCAGTACATATTAATAGGACGGCCGTGCGGCGGGGTGCGTTTAATCAAGTCGTCGCATGCGCGCCGGCACGACGATCCTGAGAAATTATCTGTCCGCCGGTAGGCGCAGGCTACAATTGCATTGTTCCGTGCATTAAGGCACACGCGTACTTCTTGGGAATTCCGCTCGGTCGGTCGACAAGTCGTTGGATGGCGGCGGTAGGGTGTACCGCCGGGGGTAGGCGGTGTGTGTTCGTTGTGTTGGGGTGGAAGGGCACAGAAGACCGCGTGCCGGTGTAACTTTCCCGCAGCGTTACGTGCCGCGTATGTACGACGGATTTCTAGCATGGAATTTTCGGGGAGCGAAACTGCCACAACGTGTGCAACGCGCGCGTGCATCGCGCTCCTAGGATTGCAGTTGCTGCCGACGTCGAGCCCTCGCGCCGTCTCCCCGCGTGCTCCCTTTATTCCCGGCCCTCCTCCCACCACCTCGTCCTCATCCTCGTCCTCATCCACCGGTTGTGTGTGCCACCCCCGTCGTCGCGAGAAACGTGTGTGTAGGAATAATCGCGGGCGCAGCTACCTTCGCCCCAAGTTTCCACGGAGCCGCGTGGATGCTGCTTGCGGCAGCTCACACGTGTTGTTAAGTACGTTTATGAACAGTCGTAAGGGCGTGGTCAATGATAACGATAGGTCGAACGCCGACGCCGCTCCTTGCAAATGATCGCCGCCCCGGATTCCTGGGGGTCAGGTGAAACTAATTTCCACCGCGGCCTCGACGGAATTTATTAAGCGCGAGATCTAATTGATCGCGCGAAATTACACCAGCCGTAAACGTTTTCGTTTTACCTCCAAGACCGCTGCCGGCCGGAAAGATTGAAGGCGGACCCCGATTCTCGTTATTATTACGGGGTTATCTTCGCGCCGCGAAAACATCTTCAATTTCTTATACCTATTGATTTTTAGGAAGTCTCGTTGAACGTCGCGGAGCGATAAACGTCGGTTTAGAAATACCGTGTAACAAATTTGTGCGACGAATCGTCGACGATAATCTAGTTTATAATTTTCGCGCAACGTCAACGCCGAGAAACGGGCACCGCCGCGCGCCGTGCTTCGCGACTCGGCCAATTTCGTTCGGATTTACCCGAAACTTCCCCCGAAAACGTATTCAAGAGTTTACGCGACGCGAAAATATTGAAAGATTACAATTTCAAAGTTTCGTCTAGGCGCAACTTATTATTATACGCAACTCGAGAAGTACCGAGCACTTAAACTCGGGGTTATTTTCATTCGATAGGCACTTTGGCCGGAGTGTCCACAATCTACGAATTTACGGAGTCTACTAAAATCTTGTAGAGTCTACGAACGGCTTTTGGGATCGCGAAGAGTTTTATGGGGGGCCGGATTAAACCCAAAAAACTGTTTGCCATGTACACGGGTGTTGGGACCATGCTTGGGGGAAGCACTGACCACTTATCGCTTCGTATATTATGATATATATATATATATTACAGTTGTCTCTGTAAAATTGTCGCGGCATTCAACGCGTCAAGCCCGTAGAATTTTTGCTATAGTTACACGGAAATTGGTAACGCAACACTGTGGCGACCGGTTTGATATCGGCAAGTGCCGACCACATTCGAAAACGTTAGCTCCTCGTCTTTCTTTCCTAGGGCAACTTCCACGGAAACGTTCTTTTTCCTCTCTGTTTAACTATGCCAGAAACAGTTATGGCAGGAGAGACTGAACGGCGGCGATGGTAATACCAAGAGAGCAGTAATTTTCCAACTTCGCAACAGCTATCGAGTTTAGCATCTATCACTAAAAGGAAGCAATTTACATCCTTAAGTTGTCCTCGTTGCCGGAGGGAAAGACACACCGTGCGAATAGCAACATACAAATAGTTTAAAGAGAATCGACGTTGCTGTTATAAAAATCCACGAACGGTAATTGACAGTTAACAATTCCACGAATGGAGAAGTTCGGCCAAAAGTGTTACGGAGATTGACGTGCAACATTCCCGTCCCAGAAACCAGAGAAGTTTTCTGCTAAAAAAGTCAAGAACTTCGCTATTTTCAAGTCGTCTTCTTCATTTGATACGAAAGTTTTTGAGAATAGGATAGCATTTTCGAAATGAAACATTTACGTTGCAGCGAGCGTTTTATGTAGGTCGCAAGCTCGAAATTATAGCAGATTCCAAAAACATCCGTCTGCAAACCTCGCAGACAACTGGCTTTATAAATATCATTATAATGATCTAATCGTGAATATTATTTATCCGATTGTAAATAATAATTTATCTGATCGTAAACGGTAATTATAATTTTCCTCGCAGCAGACTCGTCTCGATTCCCGTTTCATTTCGACGGGCGCGCGGTCCAGGCCTCTCGAAGCAGCAGTTCTCGATGGGATTTACGACGCATCAACCGCGATGCACCGTAGGAGACAGTGGGGTCGTTACCTGCATAAGGCGCGCCTCGCCCGATAAAGCGGTGCCGCCTCGAAACTGTGTGTTTACCCTGGCAGCTGGCCAGAGACGTCGTAAAAACGCCGGGTGTCGGATCGTACGGTGCTCTCCGCGGATGCCGCCGTGAAAAATTAAATACAAGTATCATATTTCCGAGCGGGCGGCGGCTCTCTCTCTCTCTCTCTCTCTCTCTCTCGGCCGTGTGTACCCGCGCGCGCCAACCAACCAACCAACCAACCGACCAACCAACCGACCCCCGCCCCCTCTGCCCTCTTACAATTTCGATGCAATTTATTTTGTGTACACGGTGCCTGTTTGGATTGCCCGCGTATTGAATTCATGCATAAACGACGGAAACGCTGATTCCGTGATAAAACAGAACCGACAAAAAAAAACATACACACCTACACACACACACACACACACAACAATGCTACGTGCGAATTAGAAGAGGGTTTGCTTCTACGGGGTGATCGGCGGAACTCTGTCCACGGTGTTCATAGCGTGCTCTCGTGCGGATTATTGCGGACGATGACGCCTACCGGCTGGAATCTTTTTCAGTCTATTGTTTCACGTCCCCTCCCCCCTCCCCCCTCCTCTCCACCTGTAAATATCGCATTTTTCGAATTTGCGAGCATGTGTCCGCCGTAGCGTTGTCGAGTTCTCGCTGCGAAATACCACCCCACCTTTCTCTCATTGATATTCATCGATACCTAGATTTATTCCGATAAATATTCGGACACTGGCCGGCGATGTATCCTTTCTGTAATGTACTGTGATTAATCGTGATAAATCGTCGAGCGATGCTTGCTGTTTTTCGCCCTTTTAGCGGCGAGAACGAGTGCCCTACAGCCGAGCGAATTCGACGAGTTTACTAAGGCGTGAAAAAGCTAAATAAAAAAATAATAAAAAAAGCTAATAAAAAGCGAACTAGAATGATGTTCGAAGAATACAAAATTCAGTGTATTGCGGGAGAATGGAAGAGTAAAATAATGAGAGTTATACTTCGATCGTTTGCCGGAAATTAATAGGAAAAATTCGAAACTCTAAAAATTCCGTTCGTCTCCGAAGAGGGTACAGTAATTTTAATTTGCTTAACTCATCCGATCACTGTCCACTATCGCCAGAGCGCATATTATTTATACCGAGCCTGTTATTAAAATTTAAATACAGTAAAAAAATTTTGGTGATAAGAACGAATTTTTGACTTTTCTTTGCGATGCGAATGGGTCAATTAATTCTCCGACTCGATGCCGAATTTCTGCGCTTTAAAGCAAATAAATAATCCAGAACTAGATTATCGCGTATGGAATCGACGGATGTTGCGCTATTTTTTCTCGGCGGCAGAAATTGTTAATTGTATCAGCAGCGGGTGGAGACGGTCTCATTACAGGCGACGCAAAACCTCGAATATCTATTGCCCCCGGGGAAACGAAATGCTAATGGAGAGTGGCGGTACGACTACACGAAAAGCGTCAATATCTCACCGTGTTTAAGAATGCCGGGGCGTAGCGGAGAGAAGGAGAACGAGAGACAGACAATGAGAGGGGTTCTGCGGAAGATAAGGAGAAGGAAAGTGTTCATTAAGATTGTAATGGGGAGACGCCGTTAAACAGGGAACATTAACGTTCGCGCTAAGCTTATAGCATCTTAAAAAGCAAAGCTGCCCCGTTACTGTATCTTGCCGAAGATCAACCTTAAATGTTCCTTAATCTGTTTGACAGAAAATCAAAGCGGCAATAAGAAGAAGCCTCCTCCTCTCCAGACCGTCCTTTTATCTCCTTTGTTCGCTGGACAAATAACAAATTTTATTCCAACAATTCAACTAGCGGTTAGAAAAGACGTATTATTTTCAACTTAATCGTTATGAACAAAAATTTCTATACGACTGACGTTTATAGCCACTCTATAGTTTATTTATCAATGTCTATCGAATATCGTAGTCAATATTTGCTATGAACAAGCGAAGATTATAATCCTTTTTTAGTAACAATATCCTTAAAATAATTTACAACGCTTACCGGTTAAAGTTGTGACACGGAAACATCGTGGCGCGCTCCCGTACATATAATAAATGATAAAGAAAAACAAACCGAGTGAATCACGGTAGTCATTCACCGTTTTGTCCATGCTCTGAATTTTCCGAGCCCTGTTCTCTCGGTGTCCTTTTTTTAATCCTGCAAGGTGCCGCTGTCCTACATTTTCCTGCCCGGCATTTCTGGAACGTATAAGAATAAACAAAAATAGCAATCGATGGGGCACAGAGAGAGTGAGTGAGTGAGAGAGAGAGAGAGGGAGAGAGAGGGAGAGTATCGACAGGCCGTGTGCAAGTTTTCACGCATCGCGTAAGAGGGAATTTATTTTTGGTCGTCGAGCAGACATTTCATCGGAGAGTAGTGACAAGGGCCGGAGTTATCGATTCGTAATAAATCCCTCCGTTATACCTACACGGGCGGCATGGGGGAGGGAGGGCTCTGCAGAGCTTTTATCCCGTATAATGCCGCACAATGGCCGACCGAATCAGTCGGTCACAAAATAATGCGGCCCTCTGCAGATTTCGCCCCGAAAATCCGCAACCTCTCCCTTCTCATAGAACTAGTTCGTTCTGATTCGGCGAATCGCTTTAATCTCGCTCAAATCGAGCCCGGCCCGGTCCTATTTGAAACCTTTTCGGGGCCAACGGCTGAATCGCATGCAATATTCGGACCGCGATAGGCTACCTAATTCAATGTATTATACTTTTCCCAGTTTTGACCGGCGCCGGAGAGAACGCGCGCGAGCGGAGTGTTATCCTAAGCGTCCGGTCCCCGATCGACAACACCGGCATTTTTTGCGTTGCAACCGATTCGCGAAATCAGCTTTCAGCTGACCCGGATCGAAACATTTCCACGTCACTTTCATACCAACTTTCATGCTGTAACAAAAAAAAAAATGAAATTTCCAGCGAATGGCATATCAAAATACCAAACACGTTACATTGTATGTTCTTTATTTTTTTAAATTTTTCCCAAGTATTTTAAGTTTTCTAAAACTAATTTCTTCTTATTAAACGTTGCTACGAAATTTTTAGAGACGATCGTTGAGTTTTTAATGTATTAAGTTAGTCAACTGTTCGCGAGGAATCAATGTTTCGCTTCTATTTATATAAGTAATAATATAATCGCATTAGTTCTTTAAACGTCAGTATTTTTAAATTGTAATGAATTAAAGCTTCATAAATGGCAGGTAATAATAACTGATACTTGTATTACATATATATTTAATAATCGATACATTGATTCCTGATGGGCGCTCAATTAATTTAATAATATTATTTATATATTAATAATACACGTAATTCGGTTTCCATAGTCTAATTTCTACGCTGCGATCGAGCATGACGTCAACGCGCTGTATAATCTTTTATCGACTTCCATCGAGCCTAATTTAGACGCCGCGCATACCTCTGTTATCATCGTCATTCTATTTATTATATAGCAATAAAAGAGTAGCGAACCATTCCGCAGCTGAAAAACGGAAGCTATTCGTGCCTTTCATTTTCCATATAAAAAAAATTATTGCATTTTTTACTATACAGCGTATATATAGAGACATCAAAAAATTTTTTTCATTCCGGAGCTGACCTAAAATTCGACCAGCCCCTACGTTGCCCTTTATTCCGCGAAACGGAAAATTAAAAACCTTTTGTGTCCCGGAATTTTTGTCGGTAATTTGAAATATAAATGACACGTAATAGCGATTTGATTGAAACGAGATTATATTTTTGCGCATTCGTCCACGCGTCGCGCCACGGTAATTACTATGACCGACTCTACCTGTAAATATGCATTTAATCCGGGCAGGCCACGCCGTTCAGTTTTGTTAATATTTATAACGTCAACTGTTATCCTAAAACGTTAAGCGTTATCGCGTGGATCATCTTTAATAAATCCGAATAATTATCGTATCATGGATAAACTGTTGCGTTTGTAAACTCCGCTTGAACGTATAAAATTATTATAAACGAAAGTAAAAGTGCTTTCCTCTCTCTCTCTCTCTCTCTCTCTCTCTCTCTCTCTCTGTAGGATACGACCGGAGGAATTAAAGAATAAAGGAACGTTGCGACAATCCAATGGAAAGCCGCGAAATTGTGCTCGAGGAAAGTAATCTTAATGAAAAAAAAAAAAGAAGAAAAAGAAACAAGTTGGACGAGATGATAACTGTAATTACTGTACACAACGTAGTAAAATACGAACTCCTTCGTCGCGGAGCATCACTTTTCTTAAAGCAACTGTGCGCGGCATACTTCTTAATTAAGTTATTTCCTGTTGCCCCGATGGTAAGCATAATATTTCGACGAGTTTATCTGTTGAATGAAATTTCCTTGTAATTAAAAAGTTGCCGACGCGATCCTATAAACTCGCGGAAATTTATTTTATCTTCTAATAATTCGTAATTAACGTGATATCCCGCGATAAGATCGTTTCGGCGTTTCTCGTTCGATATTTAATGCCAGGTATATAAATGTACGTTATCGATCGTTATCGTTTGTTCTAATTGCTGCGAACGTATTCATCTATTTTTATAAACTAACAAATGGCAGGAATTTGTACAGCGATATGCAGGGTGCATCAAAATTATTGTAATTTGAAACGAAGGTTGCTCCACAAATTATTTGAATTACTTATACTTTTATAAATAAACCCTTTGCACTCGGACGGTGACTCTCAGGCACCACTAATATATTGTTCTTTCCCCCTATAAAATAATTTTTATAGCAACAACGTTTAATTTTAGAAAAATTGTTAAATATGCCACTGTTAGTACGAATCACGAGAATCAATTTGTTATATGTAAAATACACTTCGTCGCTCGAATTGAAAATACTATAAGACAGAGAAATTATTTTAGATCTAGAGCTAAAATGGATCCGAGTTCAAAGGGTTAAAATCAGAGTAGTAAATGATCTTCCACGAAGATGAAGATCGCAATGATAAAACGAGCTTTAGCGCGTGTCCACGAGTGGAACCAACGTTTCCTCATTAACATTCCACGTGAAACGTTCGTATAACCGAGGCATCGAAATTGCTCGGACCGGTCATGTAATCGATACCCGGGGTGGCCCGTAATAGACAGCTCCGGTAGAACGTCACTTAGGCCAAACTTTCGATATGATCGGGAAGGAAAGAACCGGCCGGTAAATCTCAAGGGTATCAAGGGCCTTCGAGCAGAGCTTGTACGATTCCATGTCATGGATCCAGACATTTGCGGAAATCTTGGCCTCACCGTGGTGCACGCGCTCGGCCGCGAAACGCCATAATAAATTCATAGGCAATTCTTATGCGGCGCAGAAGGATACCGCGCCGCGTAATTTTTTCATTCGCCGTTCTAAAAATTCAATGACGCCCGAACCGGACAGGGAGGGGGGAAACAACGTTGAATGGAATCCGACCGGCGGATTAATCCGCGTTGAAATCAAGCGAAATAAACGAATTCATTAGCGCTTTAAATGCCTCAACACTCTGATTGCCGGCTCAACAGAGACTCGAGAACACCGTGAAATGAAATTTATTCGACCGAATGGTGGTTAGAAAAGTTTATGATTTCGTTGACCCTCGTCAAACTCGGTTTCGCTGAATGCGTCGTTGCAAAGATCCTTTTTATTTCATTCGGAGTGATATTTCCGAAGAAATATTCGGAAGGGTCGAGAAAACGATTTCTCAATTACGACTTGTAGATTTATCAACAAGAATTGCGAAAATATTGCTGCAAGTCTTCTGTTCGAATCCATTGATATTACAAGCTTTATCTCTAATAAATTTTTCATACCTTCTATACACTTGTAACAGGAAAACGTCTTCCTCAAAATCTCAATCAAGATTCGTTGTAAAATCTAGTTAAGAAACCCGACGTTCGCATTATTGCCGAAACAACTCGCATCGAACACGAAATCTCAAAGTCCAAAGAAGTTCGAACGAACTGGCGAGCCACTAATTTAACGGCGCAGTGAATTATACTGAATGCAGTTCTCAACCTCATCGGAACTCCCCTAAATCAACCAAGCCCGGCCAACGAGTGTATTAATCATTCTCGTTCGAGTCGCGATAGATTTATCACATTTCGCGGAGCGACTTCTCCGGGTTACTTTGACTGTTATTCGAAACGACTTTGAGAGAGAGAGAGAGAGAGAGCGCCAAAGAGATAGAGAGAGGGTTGTCTCTTTCGAAACAAGAAGGTGAAAGATAAAATGGAGTCGGGGAGCAGGTGGAAGCGTTTTGTATGTAGCGGATGAGCAGCCGACGGGCGCGAGCGGTTACTGGAAGCCCGGAGGTTTTCAAGTGGACGATGTTCCACTCCTCTGGGAACGGTGATACAATCTGAGCTTTGCTGACAGTTTTCTCGCTTATACCCTGGACGAAGGATCTCCGGTGTCTAGCGTCTTCTGTCCCCGTTCGTTTGTCCCATCGGCGACGACTCCGCCGCCCGCTGCTTCTTACTGTTCAACGGTAATGGCTGAAAGTTTCTCTGCTTCCATCTATGTAGAAGGTACCAGGTGATTGATACTTATCATGTCCGGCCCATAGAAATTGCGACAGCTTTCACGGTTGCCGTTTCAGATGTGTTTACTGTATTAAGGGGGCAGACGCGACCCGATGGGGGTGCTTCCGTTTACAATGTATTAAAATTCTGTTCCTACTGTATGAGGATCGATGTATCGTTCAATCTCGAGCTGTTTAAAGCAAAATTCTAATTTTTCCTGGGTTGATTTAATATTATTAAATTGTATTTAATTCAACATCTTGTTTCATTACGTTAAACGTTACTTTAACTCAAAGCTTGAAGGCGGCTTAGATTTTAATATATCATTATAATTTAGTATAATTCAATATATTATTGTAGTAGTTTCGTAAATTATAATTTAATCGATAGTGGAAATGGTATCAAAGGAAAGGAAATTGTATTATCCTTTGATAGACACGCGTGTAGTAAAAAAGAAATTAGTCATTAATAATATTAATTCTTGAAACGTTTTGAGAGCTTACCAGAAGAGGACCAACTTGTACTTGATGATCGTGAGTAAAAATTTCTTGAAATTATTTCTAAATTTTTTGTACTTGAGTTTTGCTAAGAATAAGTACATTTCTGCCAGATTTATATTATAATAAGTACATTTCTGCTATATTTATATTATAATAA
>NC_135773.1:24022014-24132641 GCF_028453695.1 Augochlora pura
ATTTTCCTTTCGTTTCGCCATCGCGGCGTTCGCGGTTGATCACGCGTAAAACGAACTCAAATTCCGCCGCGACGGAAACAAAAGGGACATTTGCATGAAATTTATTGCCCGATCATCACAAGTTTATCGGGCCCTTTATGCATCGCCCCTTGTGCCGGCGTGCCGCCCGTCTAAAAGCAATATGACAGTGTAAGATTACCGAAGACTCGGGGGGTTTGATGCATTGCCAATTTCAAACGATACAAATGGCAGCTGCACCGATACGTGAAACGCTCAGGCACACCATCCCCGGATTTCGTAAATGTCTCACGGTATTCCGTTGAATAAAGAGGATACGTCGGCCGCCGCGTCGTTTTACGACGGGAAGTCTACGTACGTTGAATAAATATGTATGCCGACGTAATGCAATATAAGATGAAAGGAAAAGAGAGAAGCGGCTTACATCTCCCTCCCGCCCTTGGCCCCGCCGAGCCCCCACTGTTCCTTGGATAGACGGGAATCCCGGAGTTTGCGATCCCTCGAAGCCGAATAATACCGGCTCGCGGATAATCAAGACGACGAGAGGCGACGGTGGCCGATTAATTGGCCTGCGATTAACGCTATATTGCATGCCAGTGAAATATGTTTTCGCTACTACACTCTGTAAAAGATACAGTATCTTGCCAATGAGCAACAGAAGTTTTAACAATGATCGCGCATCAGATATTATAGTAACTAACATTCGTTGCTGTTTTTTCATTAATAACTCGTTAACAAAGCCGTGGATTGCATTTCAGCAGAGGAAAGGGTTCCTCAAAATGTCCTGGGAATCTCGACATTTCACGGAGTTCGAATAATTTTGGTACACCCTGTGTAGTAAACCAGTCTCTTTGGGAATCGTTCTATTGTACCATGAACGCATTGTTTTTCACGGATTTGCTTAACGCATTATTAGCACGCGTTTCTCAAAGCGAAATTAATTCCGCTTCGCTTGCCTCGTGATTTTTAAATGAAGAGCGAAGGTGAGAATTATACTTGAAACATATAAAATAGATGTACATCTCTGGCGACACGTGAAAAACGCGATCAATGAACACTGTCAACGAATATAAATTGTTTACGAACAAAAATTAAATGATTGTATTACGAATCGCCGCGTCACTTTTCAGCGGAATTGATATTTCCGCCGATAAACGAACGGGGTTCTCGAAAATATTATTTTACAGGAAACACGTGCAAGTTTCTTTAATAACAACAGTTAACCAATGACTAATTTTTCAAATCACTAATTTTTCTTGCAAATTGTTTTCCAAGTGAAATTATTATTTCAGTTTCTCTAATTGAGTCGGGTAAATCGAAGACAAACGGAGTTCTTCGTTTTCTCTCGATCGTTAAGGAAGACGAACGAAAAACAGTAACAAGGTTAGCGCGCGCGTATTTCGTTAATTTCGCAGAGGTATAATTCGTGGTGCAATAAATCCTGGAACATCAACGATGATTAAACAATACATGGCTGCGCGTGTAAGCGGGAGCTTAGATAAGCTTTAGCTTAAGCTCATGCGCCAGTGTTCGTGCACTAGAGATTTGTGTTTTACTGTCGTGGTAGTCGTACATTTTCCTTGATAGTTAGTGATTTGCATTACGTTATACATATATATTCGCGCAGTCGGGCCGGAAATTACGTATGTACCTCCGAAATAGAATTAACTGCCTTAAAACAACAACAACAACAATAATAATAATAATAATAGTAGAACAGTAATAATAATAATAGTAGTAGAACAGTAATAATAATAATAATAGTAGAACAGTAATAATAATAATAATAGTAGAACAGTAATAATAATAATAATAATAATAGTAGAACAGTAATAGTTGTATCTCTTCTAATTAACTTAGGGATAACTCAACTAATCAAATAAGATATAAGCCTGACAATCATAAGTTGCAAGAAGACAATGAGAAGATTCCATTAAATCCTGAACAAATTTAGTCGAAGTATTTCAATTGTTTTCTTTAAATCTTGTTTCTGTTGCAACGCGATTAATCCTCTCGCCCTATAATATATTATTAATAACTTTTAAATCGAAATCAAATTCGATTCTTCTCGTATCAAAGTCTAGAAACCGAAGGCGATATAAAATAAAGACAATGGGAGAAACGAACATTATTTAGTTTTATTAAGATAACTATTAAGGACGAATATGGGCTAATCGAAGCAGCGCGAAAGGAGAGCAAAGTGGCGCAACGGGTTAATTCCGGTACCTTTTTTATGTTCTGTAAATATTAGATAAGCTTAAAAGCTTTATGGAATAAGCATGGATATTCTAGCTATTACAGTTCTTCGTTATTTATTTAATTTTCGAGCCCGCCGCATTTCATTTCGTTGCACATATTAAAATACCGCGGGCACGTCGTAATGCGCGCGGAGGCTGTTATATCAAAAAGTTCCGATTTTCCATCAATCCTAACCGAAATAGAGGAATTAATAATGAACGGCGAGAGCCAGATAGTCCCGATAAATATTTCAAGCGCGGCCGGACCAGGTAGACAGATTTCCCTGTGTACGCGCGTTCCGCTTTACGATTATTCGACAAATTCTTCAGCTACTTCGAGAAATTATCCGAGGAGCCACTTTTTTCCCGAATGTTCAGCCTCTCTTCGCGATCTTCAATGCTATCGTTGTTCTTTCAATGTTAATCAACCCCTTGCACCGTCTCTCCTTTCACGCTGCGACGATTAACAAGAACAAAGAAGCCAGAAAATATTATTTTTCATTCGCGATTGAAACGCGTCCGAATGCAAAGAGTTTAACACGACCGCGAAGGGTTAAGACTCTCAAGGATACGTCCGATCGTATTAAAATTTCCCAACTGATCGCCAGCTTTGGGACGAGTTTATCCAACATCGTTCTTCCCTTCGCGCCCCGCTGTTCCTCGATCGGTAAGTTACGGGGATCCGTCGCGTTAATTCACGAAATAATTCCGGGCATTGTCGGGCCGCGCCGATCTAATGTTTAATTCAGCCGTTGATCTTTACTTTATCAGAACGAACCGGGCTTATCTTCGCATCGGCTGCTGCTGTGCGCGCGGAGGGAGGAGGAGGAGCAGGAGGAGGAGGTGGAGGCGGAGCGCGGGATCCTCGAAAAACTTTCAGTGAAGTTGAACCGCCTTTTCCCGACGCAGTTATCCACGTGGTATTAACACGGATCGTAAAGTCGAACGTGCCCGGTGGCGATATAAACGCGCAGATACGTACACCCCCGCGGAAACTGCGGAAAAACCGGACGAAAGAAAGGAAGGAAGGAAGGAAGGAACAGGGGTGAATGAGGATAGAGGACGGACAGAGCCGGCTGCTGGTATTAGCTGAAAGCGAGAGCAAAGGGGATGGAAAGGATGGAGAGAAAGAGAGGGAAAAACGAGAGATAGAGACAGAGGGAGAGAAAGAGAGAGAGAGAGAGAGACAGGCAGGCAGAGAGAAAAAGAGAGAAAGAGAGGCAAACAGACATACAGAGAGAAAAAGGGACAGAAATAAAGGGAGAAGGATAGGCGGAGAAAAAGAGAGGAAGAGAGAAAGAGAGGAAGAGGGGTGGGAGTTAGCCCAGGGAGGAGACGGTGACTGAACAAAAACGGCGGTCGGTAGCCGGCAAGGACGAAGGAATCACAATGCGGTGCATCCGTTCGAAAACTTAATAAACCGATTTAATTAAAGCGGAAGCAATTCGCGAGCACACCAGAAGCGAACAATTAGTGCCACGAGCAGAGAGGAAGTGGCGGCACTGCTTAGCGGAGACCTTCCGTAAATATCCGCAATATTGATTCCCAATTCCTTGCCTGATGCCCATAATCCCCGACTATTACACACGCGGGCGAGACGCGCGGTACGCTCGCCAATTTTGGTGGCAAGTGTCCGCGAACAACTTCACCCGGTGTATTATGAGACAGAGAGACAGAGGGGGGAGGGGGTAGGTATTTACTTTAAACTGTAAATGTGGATATCTCTTTGTTTCCTGAATTCTTGCGCACATTTGTTTTACCGTGGCAGACCGTTTAAAACAAAGTCGAGAAATTGAATTGCCCGTGGAACAAAAGTGCCACGGATTTACAAAAGGGAGATGATATATTGAAAAGGGGAAATTTTCAAGTAACGGCAACGTAATCGGTTTATAAATTCTGCTGCGTATAAAAATTGTTGAAAACGTGGAGAGTTTAGGAAAAATTGCGCGTTCCAGGTGAATCGTTTAAAACGGATCTTTGGAATAAATATCTGTAATAGAAAGAATCCATTAAACGAAACAACCTGCTTGGAACATGCGACAAAGCTTCGATAATTTTGTATAGACGCGGGCATAGAGAAAGCGTAAATAATGAAATGGTCGTAAATGGATTTTCGCTAAACCGTAGTTTTTTCTCTCCCCGAGTAGCATGATGCGACCGACCAGCGTCGATCACCGAAATGTTCTGGTCAGCTACTTACCGAGAAACTCAAAGTTTAAATATATCGCGTTCCCGACTTTTCGAATGAAAGATTAATTAATTTTAGGGATTACGGGAGAGATTTAAATTGCACGCTATCCTCGTTTTGTTATATTAACATATCCGCGCCGTTGGTTCGCGTCCAGAAAGCTGTTGTAATTATTATGAATTATTGCTATTTTCCTCTCCGGTTGTTTAATAACCAAGGGCACGGATGCAACAGGAATTAATGTAATACAGGCGTTTGATAAAAAGTCGAAGATTTATGCTGACCGGTACGATAATCCTTTGCTGGGGAATCGGAAGGGATTTAAGACGTTCATTTAACCCGAGAAACTACAGAATCTTATTACAGTTTTATAAAAGGGTATCCGTTTGACGTCACGGTTCCGTTTTATAGACGAAATTATAAGATGGAATTCCCGCTGACTGCGACTAGTAATCTGGAAATGGTGGATCGAAATTAAATCGGCGATCGGCCGGGATCTAATCACATATTATTGAAAATTCGAACGGTGGAAACAACGTGTCAGATATTCGAAGGACTCGATTCAAATACTGTGACAATTTTACGGTCGCAAATATTAGATTTTTAATCGAATTTCACATTTTCACATTCAAAGATCTCAATACCTAAATAATTGCATTATAATAATAATTACATTACAATGTAAATTAAAAATGTCCAACTAAACTCACAAATATCAGATACAATAATCGAATAATTACGATTTCCTTGAATATTTTCGCGTTAAGCAATATTATTAGATATAACGATAATGTAATTACGAAATTGTATATTTATAATGTATTATATTTTAATTTATTATAAGATATATAATTTAATGTATTATACAATATATAATTTAATATATATTATAATACATTATAGACGAAAACGACGAAACTCTTTAATGCTATTAGACCGCGGATTTTTACGAAGAAATAATTCGGTTTTCGAAATTTTTCGAAATGCACTTCAATTCTTCTAACGTCGCTCGGAATTTCTCGCCCCGCGATTTTTCACGCGAACGTTTAATATCCGCGGCGGTCTACTCTAATGATCTTTTGTATAATTGCAGAGAAAAGCGCTGATCAGACTAATGCTCGCCCGAGGCAAAGCCGTGGAAGTGCAAACTCAACAACGGGCATCATAAATTCATCCGATTGCAGCATTGTAACAATTTGGCTTTTGCAAGGGATGAACCGGCCGCGGCGATGGAAAATCTCTCCGCGCGGCTCGCCCCGCGCGTAATATGATTAGCGATGAACCGGCTGGAATTGCTTCAAGCAAAAAGTGATAATACCTGGACGACAAATTCGGCCGCAAATGCACGCCATATTGATTCTTAATCCCGTCGAATCGATAAACGTAATCCCCGCGTATTACACGGTCGAGCGGCGCGCGCTCGCTTTCCTAATCATGCCGCACACGTTTTGCAATAACGACCATGCGAAACGAAATTCTATCTTCCGGTGTCGGCGATCGATTGCTCGAACAAAAGACGATGTTTATAATCGAGAGAAAGAAGCCGATATTACCAGGCGAAACGGACCGATCGGCGGCGAATTTCGGCATTTCCCGTGGAACGCATTTTTCAAACAACCTTTATGCTTGTTGGCGTACTTCGTCGTTCTTTTTTCCCCGGTTTGCGTGGAATTTAAAAGATCAACGCGCTCGCTGTCGGCACAATGCGGTGAACGTTTCGGTTGATAGTAACGTAATACAATGCCGCGATACGTAAATCTGTTCTGCACGCGTGAATGGAATCAATGGCGCTGCGAATAAATCCGGCGCGATGCAGAGAGACCTTTTTATCGATAACTACGTGAAAACGTAAATTGATAATGAGGGTGTAGATAGGAATTTTATCTGGCGCGGTTCGCTCGCTAATTATTCTCGTTGCCTCGACTCTTTGCGATCGGGTGTCGCCGATACGGCGATACGCGCGTTCGCGTAAAAATGTCGTTTCTATGTAATTACTGTATCTTTTTCATACCGCGAGGTGATCGTGTGAACTACGTCAATGGAACTGTAACATCCTATATTTTGTGAGCGGCCCATTTATACTTAAATTATTAATAATAGCCAAAGACGATGCAGGTAATTTTAATTAATTAGGATTTAACAAGTGAACCTCAGTTTTTGGACAATTGCTTTCGCTGAATAATCGTTTATAATTAATGCAGTCGAAAAGAATTTACGATTATATCGTCAACGATGAATTATTTTTAAAAAATACTCTCTCAACTCGACGCAAGGGTATGAAGGGTTAATGGTCGACCTAATCCGAATATAACATTGTATAATAATATCGTCAACGATGAATTATATTTAAAAAATACTCTCTCAACTCGACATAGGGGTATGAAGGGTTAATGGTCGACCTAATCCGAATATCTACGCGATGCCGATGCCGTTCGTATAATATGCGTACCGCGACTTTGAGTTTCGCGTCGGTTCGCGAGAATCTTCGAAGATCCGGAGAGCGCCTCTCCGCCTGCAACGTTTCTGTATTTTCAAATTTATGTGGGGACCCGGCGTCGCTTATAAAAGTTTTCTTTCACGGGGAACAGAGTGGATTTCTGAAATTGAATATGCATTTGGCATATTGTCAGCGCCCGGCGCCGGGAACGGGGGTGGGACGGGGCCGGGGCCGGGAAGGGTTAGGCTACCAGGCCGGGAGAAGAGAAAAGAAGGGCGGAGAGAGCCTCAAAACTGAGGGAAATTCCAAGTATCGGGAAACAGTAATACCCGCGTACGCGTCCTCCATTGGAACAGACAATTCCGAATCTAATTGTAAAATTGTAAAATTCTAATTTGTCTATTATCATCAAGCGAACGAAGAAAAATAGACTTGACACTTTGGCGTAAAAATTTGGGGATTTGGCCGTGAAAATTCAGCTCAACTTTCGTTTCCGTTTTGCTTTTATTCATTTTATTAATCGCGAAAGATATTTGATATTTGAAAAATTATATAACAGTATCGAAGCTTAGTAGAATCTAACACGTTTGCCTCAATAATAGATGTTAAATTAATGGTTAACATGGCAACCGATTCACGGGTTATCGTTCCTGGTAAAAGGCCCATATACCTTCAAAAATCTCGAAATTGCAACAACGATTACGATCTCGCTTTCTCAGTCGCTCGATTAGGCACCGCGTACCCTAAATGACGCGACGACTGTTCCACGGGTTCGCAGATTTTTGCGCGGGCATATCTGGGGTGCGCGGAGTAATCGGTCGGTGTCGTCGCTCTCTAAATAGATATACAGCCAGGGGAGCCAACTCCCGCGGCAGAGATTAGCGTGTAAAGTGCTCGAAACTCGTATAACATTAGTGCAGGATGAGACGTGGCTCGGCCGGGGATTCCGCTTCCAACCTCCCCCCCTGTCTCTCTGATACCGTAAGAAGCCCACCACCTTCGCCGTCGAACCCGGCCGAGCGTCGAAAGAGGAGGACAGGTCTAAACAAACTTTCGGTCGCCTGCAACAAGAATGATAATGTGGATAGTGTTCGGCACGTTTTGGATTAGGTTTCGCGAACGCTGGAGTCGGTTAGCAGCGCCTAGACGAAGGAATCGCGCGAGGGTAGTTAGAGCTTCGCGGGTACGTGGAGGCGTCGAAACGGCGCCAAATGGGGGACGAAAGATCGGTGTGACAAAGGGCGTTTAGAAGAGAACGACGAAGACTGGGCGCGGGTGTGTGCCGGGACAGACCGGGGGAGGTGAGCGACAAGGGGGTGGCAGCACGAGTTGATATTAGGTATTTAATAGACAGCTCTAGGGAGTTGCTCGGCCGAGCGAGAACTGAACCGTAATGTTAGCACGCGGCGGGAGGGATTTCTCATAAGCTGACCTAGGCCGCGGAGGGGAGTTGAAAGGTGTCGGGCGAGAGGAGAGCGTAGGGCGAGGCCGCGTCTCTCCGACGGTGACTGAAGCCGATCTTCCACGGTCAAGTTGTGTCGCATGACGGCCGCGCGGGGGTTGCCGGGGGTGGTTGCGTCGACGCCGATGTGTTACCGCGAGAGCGTCCTACCTACCGCGCGGCACACCGAGCGAAGAAAAAGGGATGCCTCGAGTTTTCTCACGCTAAACCCTGCGGATTACGCGCCGCTTTAACTTAGCGGCGTCCCTCGTTTCTCAGGTGTCGTTCTCCGAGTGTCACCATATTGGACACTTTCACGGCGCACGGCGTATTGCGCGAGCCCCGGCGCTCTTATTAGAAGCAGATTTGATATATCGTCGTCCGTAGCCGCTTTGCCAACGCTGTGCTCTGCGTTCCGTTCGTCGCCGGGAAGAAATAATCAAGGAGCTCGCGGCGGATCCGTCTTTGTAATTGGTCTACGCACTCTTCGCCGCGAGTCCGACTCGTTATCATAGTGCAACACGGGTTGAGTTAATACAATCATTTACTAATGCGTATTTCACTCGAATTTCACGATCCACTGCTCCGCCATGGGATTCTTCCTTTAAAAAGGTAAATAAGTAACGAAGGGATCAGTAGGTCCCGTTGTAATCAATGATATTTCACGGCGAGTCCAAGCAACTTTCCTCCCGCGTTTAAATAATTATGTTGAGCCGCGCCCGTTGAAATAGTAGAAAACGATGAACTCTGTTATTGAAGTTCTACAAACTGAAATTGGAGAGGCAATAACTCGGTTGTTTACCTATTTAAGCTCGCGATTAATTGATATCCCCGCCCCGTGCTCCTCGCTCTTGTATATTTTAAAAGTAGCTTATTTCCGCGGCCCGCAAACTTCGCCAACGAAAACAGAATTTTAAAAACGTCCGAAGAAACGGCGGAAATCGCTAACACAGCCGTCCGCGAAGTGTCCGTCAATTTTTATGGAACGTTCCTCTGAAAGATTCGGACACGGACGAGAAACGTCGAGCGAAGGGCGGAATATTTTCCTTTCAGATGTACGTGGAACCCGAGGATCTTGGACCTCTTGAGCAAAGAGCGAAATTACAAATTATTTGTAATTTCCATTAAATTGTCCGTTTAAATTGTCCAAATTATTTGGAGCGAAATTAAAGTAGCCTGCAACCGAGGACGCCGTGACACTCCCAACGGGTAATGTTTTCGACCCCGTTGTTACAAATGATTCATGCAGGGATAACAGGACCTCGGAGAAGAGTTTCTCGAAATCGAATTTTAAAAGTCGCCCAAGATCGATTCACCGGTGGGAGCCACCGGTCTAGCGAACTGTTGTCATTAGAAAATCATCCATCGTAGAAGCCCCATCCATCGTCGTGTTACGGTGTAATAAATTGCTTCCGCCTGGCCCTCGCGGTGGCCTTAACATCTTCAAAGTTTGCCAGATTACGCTTAAATTAACATAATTTCTGGGCTCCTCTGATTGACTACTTCGCGGAAAGTTTGTCAGTGAATGATTACGGAGCGGGGCCGGATCCGCGGGGGTGGCTCTTACAAGACGCTGGCCGATAATTGCTGTAAACATCGGTTACCGTCGCGTATTCGTTAATATCCGATCTTCGCTCGCGCGACTGTCTATTTCAGATTAAATCGATAGCTTTCGAGAAAAGATACGCAGTTCTCTGCGCTCACTTAAAAATCCGATATTTCGTGTGCGCCAACCTAATATTTGCCGATTATTACAGCGAAGCGGGGGAACGATGCCGCGCGGTCTTCTTAATTATCCGAAATGTTTCCCTCCGATTTCGGATATTCGAGAGAAACAGTCTGATACGCGGACGTTCAAGTATACATGAGAATAGCGCCCCGGCCGTACAACCGCGGAACCTGAATGCAACTGTTTTTCATCTCGTTCACCGGAAGAGAGAAAAAAAAAGAAGCAAAGGCAAGCACAAGGCGCAACAGAAAACAAAGACCGGCTGAATGTTTCTCCTCCTTTCCCCGCTGCAAATGAAAATACTTTCGATATACGACGACTCCCGTAAAAGCGTACAAGTTTCACCGTGGAATACACTCCGTTGCCGAGGGCTCGCAAGAGCTCGACAAGAGCCGATTTTTCGAGTGATAGAATTAAGCGATATCCCGCGTGCAAGTATCGATAATGATATGTTAATTGGAACGATTCTGTGCTTTTCGTCAACGCGAGATGAAATCGTAGACGAAAGGGTTTCTCAGTCGAGTGAAACGAAAGAAAGAGCGATGAGAAAAATAAACGACTTAAAGCACTAAATTTTGCTAAGCCGTGGTCAGCAGAGTATTTAATGGAGCTACGTTTATTAGATATTCTGCGCTAATTCACGTTCCCAGAGCAATTATGCACGAAGGGCGGTTCTATGGTGGTCGATCCACCGCCGCCATCGATTAATATTTTATCCCCGATGCTTTACATTTCGATCGCGCGATATCCGCACAACTTCCGGAGGAGAGATCTGGCCCACACTTATCTAACCTATTCGTCCTTGGCCCCCATAAAAAAAAGGTCGCACCCACTCGAGATCCCCGAAACGACTCCTTATCGAGTGGCTTTCTGGCCACCCTCGTATCAAGCCGCCCTTTGCCCACCCCGCGCCCGCGCCCACAGTCATTTTCATCGGCATTGTACGGCGTGAAGGGTTCAGGGCTAAGACGTGCAGAAAACGTCGCAATACAAAGACGGAAATTCTTCGTGGATTTTAGTACCCCCCACCCACGCTTCCGCACCCATTCGGTCGATATTCTACGCACACCGATAGTTTCAAACCTCTGCTTTACCTGTCCCCTTTAACCTCATAGCATAGCTTAGTATAGCATTGTATAGTATAGTATAGTATAATATAGTATAATATAGTATATTATAGTGTAGTATAGTATAGTATAGTATAGTATAGTATAGTATAGTATAGTATAGTATAATATAGTATAGTGTAGCAATATTCTAATATCCATATGTTCTATTACCTAATCACTGTACTATTTAAATACACTACCACCTAGTAAAATAGAATAAAATTTTTAAATAATAGAATATTTTTATCACACCTTGATAAAAGAGTCCTTGCTGTACATACAATTTTCGTTCCAGAAACCCAAGTTTGTTTCCGTAAAACAGTACGACAGCATCGTCAAAACACGGGAAGCAGCCGCAACAAAATTCGGGCAAACAAATCCGCTGAAAATATAAAAGAGAAAAAAAAAGAAAAATGTAACAGCAGAAAAATCGCGAGAGCCCCCCCCGGTCGAATATCACGTTACAATTTTAAATAACATCGTCCGCCAAATGAATTTCATTTCCTTCGGCCGAAATACAAGCCGCGAATCGTGACGCGTGACAGTCGGCGCGCGGCGAGCGTGCACGCGAAATATGGTTCGAAATATTAATTTTATTTGCCAGCGGGCTTGGAGAAGCTCGTCCGTGCACGGTCTTGCACCGTCATCATCGGGACGACCCGCGCTCGCGTCTTCTTTTCGAGAAAACAGCTCATTAGTCGTGGTGAGTGGTCGTGCGGTGGCTCATTTCCATCGTTAAAACGGGGCAATGCTGGATTGGCTGCCGGACGACGAATGACAGCGAGGGTGAAAATTTTTGGAAAATTGAAATATTTCAGGTCCAGCCAGCCCAGCCAGCCAGCCAGCCAGCCAGCCAGCCAGTCGGTCGGTCGGTACGGCGAGGACTCCGGGAAAACCTAGACCGAGCACGGAACACGGAACACGACGGAGAGTATTTGGCTCGCGTATATGCGCTCCGTCGTCGGCGACACAATAGATTTACGTATTCGAGCAAAAGAGGTGGAACAGTGGTACTACGATAGCCGCGGGGAATCAGCAATCTTGGCAGCGGACCAACTGTCGCAAATAGGTATGCACCACTGTGCTAACAGTAGGGAGGGGCGTGCGATTCTTTTCCGTTCGTTTTTTTTTCCACTTTTTCCTCTCTCTCTCTCTCTCTCTATTTTTATGACTCGCCATTCTCGGACACATACAGTATCGTACGTAATTATTCGAACGATAGTGAATTTTAATTTCGCCGGAGGATATGGACCGACCGTTTCCGTCAATGGCCCGTGTGCCAGCTAATAGGAAAACAATGGAGCACATTTTTTCGAGGACGTTACGAAAAAAAAAGGGAAGACCCCCGGGACGCAGCGAGAAAGTTGTACAAACGAGGCGATATTTTTTTGGCCATTTATATACGTTCGTTTTGGTCTGATCGCGAGAAGTCTCGAGAGCGATAATTGATTGGTAAACAATCAGGCACATTTTTTTCAATGTATTTTTTTACCAGTTTTCACGGCAAGAAGAAGGGGGCGAGTTTTCGTAGCCGAACGCAGCGGAATTGTTATACCGTCGAGGATGTCGAAGTATTTTTAATTATTTAACGGTGAAAGAAATTGCTAAGTGTTCGAAGTTGCTCGCAAAGTCTTATTTTGCAGAAAAATTCGCAGTTTCAGGAAAATGTTTAAGGAATAATCTGTTGGAGGAACGCGTCGTGGAACATTTAACTTCAACGCGCGATCATTGGCCCGCGCGGCCCCGTATGGTCATTCAAAGTCATTTACCATCGCCGGATAACCTAACTTCATTGGCCCTCCGGAAAATGTTCTTTACGGTGCTCGTGAAATATCCCTGAATATGCAGCCACCACCACCACCACCACCCGGAAGTTGTAATTTGTAGTCCGGAATTCGTTATCCTGACCTTCACAGTATCAGGAGTGATGGGATCACCTCGGTAAACTTTCTTTTACAGTTCCAGCAGACCTGGACAGGATTTGCGTTCAACGTGGAACACCATAAAGGAATAAATTCTGTTCGGATCGATTCTATATCTTACGAAGGATGGTTCTGTCGCAAGATTATTCATAAATATTGACAATAGAAGAGTGAAATTTAAGCCTTTGCATTCGAAGCTATTTTAATTTTTAATTTTAAATAACTTTTCTGGTTTCCAATATTTGATACAACAGTTTCAAGAATCTTTTAAACCTAAGCTTTAATGATATCTGTAAAAATAATTCTGGAACGCGTTACAACAATTTCGACTTTCCTTTTACAATTTCAGACAATCGTTAAAACCTAAGCTTCAGCGATATCTGTAAAAATAATTTTGGAACGTGCTACAGTAATTTCGTTTTACAGTTCCAGGATATCTGGAGAGGATTTGCGTTCACCGTGGAACACCATAAAGGAATAAATTCTGTTTGGATCGTGCCACTGTCTCACGAAAGATGGTTTTGTGGCAAGATTAGAACGAAATACCGAGTATATCTCCAGAAACGTGCATCCACGGCAGAGCTGTATTAGTTTCCCCGTTGAACCCACGAAACCCACACGGACGGACACGTGAATATATTTTTCTAATGAACATTGGCGCACCGAAATGTACGAGGTCCGTGCAATCCGTCATGTCCGAATCCTAGCCATTACGTGTATCCTATCTGGCCTGGCATCGGTGCCATCTGGAATATGCACCGACCTGGAAAAAGTTCGATCGATTTAAGACCGAAGACACCGCCCGAAATTCTCTGCTCAAGGAATTTCGGCGGTCGTGCAATTATGTCGGTAGCTTGTTACCTATAGTTGCTGCGTAAGCCTTCCCGCATTTATTTTATCGTTGAACATTCACGTGAAATACTTGCTGTGTATTGGACATTGTTTTAACCACGACCTGGCAAAATGTAAACTTCAATGCCAACGAGCAGCGCGTTGCTATTATTTTAATTATTGACGATAGTCGTCTTATATAAAATATTTTTTTAGTAGAATAGTCGTTAATAACATTGTGGGAATTGCTGCAACGATGAGCTAAAGAGAGAACAATATTCTGATAATTTATTTTATTATGTTTTGTCTATTAGATTTCATGAGATTATTATTTCATTCTGCAAGCATAAAATAGCGTACTCGATAACATTTCAAGTTAAATTTATTATAGCTTGAACTTGTGCTTCGTGTTTTCGTCTGGTTATGTATAGTTTCACGAGTTAGCCAGACGGGAAAGTAATTATTAATGTAATGATTAAGCAGTTCGTTCGTGACTGATTAATAAGGATAATATTTTGGGCTCCATATTTGACCAAATAACAACGATCAAAAAATAATACTCTTTCTCTCTCGCAATATCATTTGCCCATGCTATCTGCTGCTGTTTTTCTTGGATTTACAATTCTGAAGAAATCTGCGGAACAACAATGACGCAAGGATTCTGCACAGGTAACAAGCCATTATGTTCTTGGAATATTAGAAGGAGATAATATCCTATATTTTTAAGAGGGCATACAAAATTTCCCCGAGGGGCCAAAGTTTCCTTAGTGCCGCGACATCGGCAAACTTCCTTCTACCAACCTCGGGAGAATTATTTTACAATCGTATTTACAAGTCTGTCGCGCATTACCGCGCATCGATATCTGCGTAGCTTTTCTGTTTAATTAAAAACGTTCACAAGGGAAGCGAAAAAGCCAATTTTACTCTAGTCTCTCTCTATTATTCTTTATTTAACCCTATCTAACCCTCGCATTACGATTCTACTCCCAATGACGAGCATTTAGTCGAATGGACATTGACAATAAAAAAATGAAATTTAAGCCATTGTACTAGAAGCCATCAAATATGAAATCATTTTTCTGGCTTCTGGTATTTCCATTTTATATAACAAAATTCATTCTACGTATATGAAATCGACTCTCGTGACTCGTATAATTATGGTTTCAACGATTGTTTAAATCCAAGCTATGGTGACATATATATAGAAATTACTTTGGAATATATTAGAATTTTAATAGCACCCCAAGGACGCCGTTTCAGTGAAAAGGGTTAATTTCAATTAACTCTACTTCAGAAGAATAATCAAGCAAGCGTTGCATTATCCAAACATATTCACGTTCTCCTTAATATAATCGTGGCTGTACAGTATTTGCCGATACGAGGTCAGGAACGGTGGAAACGTATTAAACGGGACCCGGGGATTTCACAGATTTCTGTTCGCGCAAGGAAAAAGCTGGTCGCCGGCGTGTTCCCCGGTAAAAAGTTTACACGCTTCGCTTTTCGGCAAGTGGGTACACGAAAATCCTCTTACATGCCAAACGAACCCGAATGATGTATATTTCGTGTATGCGCGGCGAACTGTGCGGAACCCGTGTAGAAAGGCCACGCTAAGTTCCACCGGCTCTGCGTTATTAATGTTGAAAGTTACGGCTCGATGGAACCTGTCAACCGATTAAGAATAGAAAAATCAAATCGGCTCTACCCGCCTGCGAAAGCTTTTCCGCGAAA
Organism: Augochlora pura; assembly: GCF_028453695.1. Lineage (NCBI taxonomy): Eukaryota > Metazoa > Arthropoda > Insecta > Hymenoptera > Halictidae > Augochlora > Augochlora pura. The sequence goes on from NC_135773.1 coordinate 24,037,655, forward strand.
CAAAATGCGCTGGCACGTGGAAACGAGATGGAAAAAATCGCACGATTTATACGAAATTACCGTGTTGCAATTCGAAACCATATTGCTAATTTAATTGCATAAATTGCTGTAGATTTATATGACGGTACCTTAAATATTGGCTTTTAACATTTTGCTCTATTTAATTATTCATACAAAATATATTCTAATCTCGCGAACAATGTCAATTAATCGCCACGCGTTTATTTTATAAATTGACGAATTTTCTTCTTAAAGCACCGATAGAATAGAGGAGAATCTCGTTTCCAGTAAATTTTTATTTTCATTCGTCAGAAGCGCCAAGCATTCCAATACTTTCGCGCACGAGTCCATTCGGCGACATCTATCAAAGTCATCTGCACCGTGTTCACGGCGACCGGATGTTGCTCGTCCACCAGCGCGATAACAAAATAAAGGGAGCACACCGGCTTCGAACAATTTTACCGGTGACGCGACGTCGGCCCGAGGCGTCGTCACCGACTGGCGCAATTTCTCAAGGATGCGCCTTCGGACGTTAGTTAACATATTAGAATGCAAATTCTGTTTACGAGGACGGAGCGGTGACGTCGGCGGGCAGGCAGAGTGGTATTCGAGGCCTTCCGACGAGACCCATTCATCAGGATGCTGGATGAGAATAGGTGTACGTCCGGGGCCGCGTAACGTCTCGAAGAACGTTCCGCCCCTCGAAGAAGGGAGAAGTTCGCCGGTGCGCGCGCGCGCACAGTTTTCCCGAAGACAAAAACGAATGGGCCCATGTGTCTCGCGAAGGCCGGCCCAGTTCCCGGAAATCTCGAAACCGGGATAATTTGTCCTGGGCAAAGCTTTCGACAAGAGTACGTTCCCAAAGATAAACGCTCTACTCGTCGGCGAGGACGGGCAGGGTGGGCCGGCGCTTACAAAATCGTATTCCCTGTCAACGACTTCACGTCCGAAGTTTAGCCGGCGAGATCGGGCGCGCGCGCGCGGACACAGAGCGTTGGCGCGGCAAGACGGTTCTCTATTAATGTTGCAGCGCGTCGGCGGGTCGAGGACGGCGAATCGTCCTCGTAATGTGAAGGGTAATAGGAATAGTATGACTACGTTAGCGCAAACTTCCCGTGCTGAAAAGAGTTTGACCCGTGAAAGACAGTTGTCGCAACTGTCGCCGCGCGCGCGCGCGCGCTCTCGTTCTAGTATCGCGGCGGCCATAGAATTATTCAACGCGGCAGACTGCACAATCTCGGGAAAACCAGAAGTTCCTCTCCGCCGCTACTGAAAACAGCGGCGCCGGTACGCAGCGATTCTCGATCAGCGATATTTACGGTTTCGAGCAACGCAACGCGCAAACTCTCGACCGCCCTCGTTGTTGCAGATTTTCAACGAGCGCTCTCCAGTTATCGCATTTTCGGCGCGGCACAGTCGTCCGCCACAGTGGTCTTCAAATTTTATAAAGTTCTAGAATCTTGTTTTTTTTTTTTTTGTTTAAATTGTCAGAAAATGACGCGCGCTTGGATGTAAATCGGAGAACCGGTTTGCGTTAAAGTGTAAAACATTTTAATGACGCACCGTCGAATAGAATTGTGTTTTGTTATTTTGGTGACATTTTTGGGACGATCTTGTTCTCTGTGAAATTTCTAACGATTCAAAATTCGATACGCCGTTAATCATTTGCACTCGAGGCTATTCAAACTGTACATCTGAAATAAAATTTCTTAAAAGAAAAAATAAAACATTGGACTACGATTCGTCGAAAATGTAGAGGTTCCTCTTACACGTAAGATTGTGGAATGTTCGAGTGTAATTCGCCGGACGTGTTGTTATTCACGAACGTCGCTTCATACGCGATAAACCTAGTGTAAACCGTCGACGTTCATACGTGTAGTTTCGGAACGGGAATGAAACGTTACGGGGGCACCTATTTGTTGGCTAAGATCAATAAAGCGATAAGTTTGTCAAACACGGTGCGAAACGGGGCCAATAAACGGCAAACACGCCTTTCCGAACCGTTCGGCTAGCGGAGGGCGCAGGAAATTGTAATTCTGCACATTCGAGGATGTAAAACAATTCCGCCCTTCGAGCCGGGCGAATGAAAAAAAAAAATACAATGGAATTGCGAAAAGAACGGGAAGAAAACGTATTCACCGGAATTCTTTTCCTCTCCCCCCCCCCCCTCTCTTCCCTCCGCGTCGCAGTTGAAGTTTCGCTTATTTTCGCGCATGATAAATTTCCAGGTGATTACACCGCAAGCTTCTTATTTGATTCGGGCACTCATTAATTACACGTTAATTAATCAAGCTGCTTCAGTTAGCTCGCCCCCTTTTTAATGTAACGGAGGCGGGCTATTCATCTGAAGAGGAGACCGCTCTGGAAGACTCCGCTGCAACCGGCCATTTTCTCAAAATAAAAAACGAGGTCGTCCCGCGTCGTGTACCCTTTCAACTCTTCTGTCGTTGAATTTATTAATTAAGACTTGCCTGTTCTCGCGTCGTTGATCGACGCATTGACGAATACATTTTCACGCGAACGTTTCTTCGTTTCGCCGATTTTAAGCGATATGGAAGACGAGATCGATTGGATTTGTATCGGTTAGATGCGACTTAAACAATGAGACTTGATGTTCCAATAGAGTACGCTTCGATTTTTAATTATTTTTTGATATCCCTCTTCGAGATACCGTAGTCTTTCTTATAAGCCTACTAATCAATTTCCGGAAATATTATATAATATTTTTATTTACTATGTTATAATATTTTATTTTATTATATATATAATTGTCAGAAATTGTTGTCAAAGTATCCAACTAATGGAACAATGAAATGATATCTCGATTCCTCCGGAGCATTCCTTCCTTCGCAAACCGACGATACTATTAAGTACAGGAGGCTCCCGAATTTAGGGTTTCGCGTAATCCGACGGAAAGTATCCACCAGTCAATCTCTTCGCGGATGCGGTGGGAACGAGCGAAAGAAACGAAGCAAAAGCGAACAACAACGCAATCTACTCACTTTTATCGAAATATCTGCTCTCTCTCTACCCCCGTTGTACCGTTCGCCGTACCGCGGCCGCGATACGGAAGGGTCCAATAGCATTCTGGATTTTCTTTCAACAATCCGCGCGCGCGCGCGCTGGTATATTGGCAGTGCTACGGCTCGCAGAGATATGTCGGGACCTTCTCCTACGGCTAGGACGACGTCTACGTCCGCGCCGCCTCGCCGTGGCGCAGGGTTGTTCGCCGGCTGCGCGATAACAATGCAAGCGAGGGAACCAATATCGACTCGGTTCGCTGCAGGTTCGGATTGATGAGCCCGCGGTCTCTGTTGTAAACGTAGTCATCGAGAAGCTCGCCACGGTATTGGAGATTTGATTGATCCCGGCCTATATCGCGCCAGAGACAGTATTGTGCTACTGGTGCTAATTCCTATTAGTGGATGGTCCTCGTGTGCAGCTTGCGCATCACGCTGCACTCCGACCCCCCCCCCCCTCGCGCCCCACCCCGCCCCGCCCCGCCCTTCGCCGTCTCCTCCTTCTCTTGACTCCCCAGGCTATAAACGCTCGCAGAATCTCGTCCATGCATTCGTTATCGTCCAGTTCACCTTACCATAATTAAGATAGGTCCTCCGGGATACGGGATGCATCTGGCCCCTGTATCTGTCTTGATTTTCGAGGTAATTACGACTTAGAACCGTGCACCGTTCTCGAGATATCAATAGCTGGTTACAGAGTTTCAATGGGCAATTTAGAATTGCGGAAAAGTCGGTGATTTACGCGGAATAAGGTGCTAGCAGTGAAATTGTTTAAACTGTGAAATGTAAATATAATACTGTGAAAAATATTTTCAGCAATAGCTTGTTGCCTCTCGCGCGAGATATGGTAATTATGCACTCGAATTAGTGGTGCAACTATGATACAAACTTTTTCAATTTGCCAGGCTAGAATTTTTGCAAATCTTAACTGTTTAGTCTTTCTTTTACTCCTGCAATATAGTTCGCTGGAAGATTTACAGTAATCTATGATGAAATAGAAACACCCATGATATTGTTGCGAAAATTCAATTTTCAAATCAAGGCAAACATTTGTGTCACCTCGCGCATACAGACAACGTATGGCAGAAATTATAATTGCTTTCTGTGCTCTGTTTTCGTTTACCTCGCCGTCTGCTGCACACATAATCTTCTGTGTACATTTAATAGATACATATTTGTTTGATATTTATGAAACACAGGTTATATAAGCTCGGTTCCTTGACACTGTCGCCGCTATCAAGCGCCTGTATTGTTCGTTGCACGAGGATATTAAAATGAAAATATATGATAAATATATATTTTTATGGGATAACGTAATCGAGTGATCGGAGTGTCGTTTTAGCAACGTTTCAAACAGGATTAAAGAATTTATTCGTCGATACGTGTAGTAGGAATCGATGGGTTAAAAACATCGACGTTTTTTTCAGAACGCTTTTATTCGACGGTGGAGTATTTAAATTCGCGAATATAACAAAGTTACGGGTCGCTTAGGGCAAGCCCATAGAGTTCGCTATAACGAGCTTAAAAACTTTGAACGTGTTTCCGTCGGAAGTACATTTTCCAATGCGGAAATCAATATATCTCGCGAGTTAATAAACCTGTCAATTATGTTGACACGCGACACAGAACTTAAGAGTTGTTCAGTTATCGTAGAACTATTTAAAATAATTGTTCTTTAAAACATGAAATTTTTTTACAGATGATGCTATATAGTTGCGAAGAAATATATTAAAATCGTGAATTTAGTTTAAAAAGTAAACGATACCGTTCGCGTCGATTCTGCTTAGATAAATTAATCGCGTAAGAATTTCGATGCGAAGTACGCGAGAACCTCTCCGCGTATAAATGACAACGGAGGGTTTGGATCTTTTTCGGGTGGGGAGGACAAAGTTTACAACACAGAATTCCGGTCTGATGGAATTTTCGATTAAAAAATCGACCAGAACGAGTGGCCCGGTCTGATGGGATAGCATTTTTGTTTCACTTCAATTTCCGCACGATTGTGCAATCGTATTCGCTGCGAAGTTGCATCGTTAACTTCCCATGGTATTTTGTATCAATTCCTTCATTGTAAATCGTTTACGTTACCAACGCGACAAATTTCTCAAATCTCTCCGTTACATAAATTTCGTTAATTTATTTTACGAAGAAAATTTGTTACAAGCTAGAATTTGTTACAAGTTAGAATTTGTTAGAAGTTAAAATTTGTTACGAGCTAGAATTTGTTTCTCGCGTCGATTATTCGTGGAATGTTGATCAGCTCGTACTAGTTTCGTTTGCAATTGACAATCTTATCTGTAGCCGCTCGTGTAATAGACTCGTTTATAATCTATAGTACGCGCCATAGTATCGATTGACGGCATTATATGCAATTTTAATTAAAATAGCGAATTCATGGAGTTTCTGTTCCCATGAAAGCATCGCTAGATATATTTGTATTAACGATATCAATTCTGATACGTTCCGTATTCATTTGAGATTTTAATCAGCCCCTACCCAGCTTTTTGAACGAGTAGAATTATTAACATTTATTGCAAAATTGGATGTCATTCATCTGGTTATGTATAATCCTCGATAAATACCTATCGAGCATTTTCGCCTCGGTTCCAAAGCGACACGGTTGTATACATTGAAAATTGTGTTCGATTCATTCGAAAGATATATCCTTCGTGATTCAGGAAGCCCTTGAGATTAAATAATGGATTGCAAAATGCACAAGGCTGTTGCGACAGTTTCGATGCTTGTCGTGGTGTATACACGCGTTTATTGAATTGATCGTTTGGAAATAATGAATCTTTTCCTCAAAGAAAAACAAAACTTTCGCTTGCAGTAATTTATAAATTTGCAAGTGACACGATTAAGCTTGCCAAGAGAAGAGAACACATTTGTAACATTTGTTAACGGTGTTACCAATTGTTTTACTTAACTAAGATTAAATATAAACCAGTGCACATGCAACTATTACAATATTACGAGATGGGTATAAAAATTGTGATTTTAGTAACACCGTATCCCAAAGAGTTAACGCGTTGAATAGATTACACGATTTTCCATCGAGCGGCAGAGGCACGCGGATAGACGCGTCGGTGGTTTTGAACAATGGTTACGCGTCCGATGAAGATCTACACGAGTCGAGAGGCAAAGGGGCTCTCTCTCTCTCTTGCCGCGATGCTCACACGCTCGAAGAACTGCTGATGCATCGTACACCTGATCAGTACCATCTCATTCTCATCATCCGTTGAATTAGGAGCCGTAAAGGACATTGATTACAGCATGCGCCTCGATGCACGCATGATTAGGACTGCATCGGTGTAATTGAGTGGGCGGATTTCCGATTTGCATTACCGTCGAAGATGTTACCGCGCCCTCCGTTACTAATGGCACGGACACCGCGCGCAAATGGTCCGGCCTGGTTGCCCGATCTGGCCCAGAAACCCCGACGACGATGTTCGCCTCTCGGTATCAGCCGCTCGGCTGCAGGTGTTTACCTGGCTGGTATTTCTCAAGAGGAACCCGGCGAAGGATTGCGAGACGGCGAGGGTTAGGGGCTGGGCGGGGGAGCGGCGCGGCGGTGGGCGAGGGAGCGGCGAGGGGCGGCCGGAAGGGGTGTCGTAACCGCAGCCTGTGAGTGATATACCCTCAATATCCACACTTTACCCTAAGATCTCACTAAATCTCTCGGTTGCTTGCCTAGCCGTCTCTACCCGGCGCTGCCGCCGCCGCCGCCGCCGCCCGTAAGCCTGCATACGCAGTGTTCTCAGTTTATGAGATGTAATACTTTCCGGAGTGCAGTGGTGAGCATCGACGTAGTGTTCGGTCAATTCGGTTGATTCATGTTTATACGGCCCCGCGTTATACTCTTCTTCTTCCTCCTCCTCCTCCTCCTCCTTCTCGACGATGCTTCCCTCTCGACGATACGGCGGTTATTGAGTTCGAGACAGCGTTGGGGAAAAAAAAACAGAAAGCTATCAAGCAGAATGACGAGCGTTTATTGGCCGAGTCGAGCCTTTCAGCTTTTCTTGTTACCCGGAATAATAAATTGCGTGTGTAAGCTTCTTCTACTCCAGTAAGGCGTGCGTGCGATCTCCTTGAATTTCTAAGCATTGATAAATAACCTCGATTATCGGAATCTTGTAATAGCTGCATTTTCCATTAAATTATTTGTATTTATCCTCTGTAAGAGATGAATTTTTATAATAGGGAATAATCTGTTTCCATTTTAGTTATCATACATTTTATTTCATTCGATGAGGCTTTTGAAGGATTCTGTAATAGTTTTGCAACCGATTCTAATTTTCTTTATACTTAGAATAATTTTAAGAAAATTCAACGAGACAAGAAATTATCTCGTTATATTTAATTTAAGAAAATTGAAATGATTCGTTCGTAAATTAAAATTGAACAGACTGTCAGACCAGCGGTTTTCAATGTATAGATTAAAAATACATATTCGTTGATTTGATTCGGATTATTGGCTACGAATTGAATAACGAACAATAGTTTATCTAATAATAGAACATATTCGCTACACGCTCGTTCCGATACCGAAACACGCAACAATACTGCTTATTAATGTATCTGATTCGCTTGCTATAACACGATACACGATAGTTTATGCTCCTGGTAGCAACGTTTCCCGCCATTGTCTGTATTCTAGTTAATCTACGAACACTTACAAATCTTCTGCAACTGTCAATAACGATTAAGGTATCTTGAGCCTACAGGAATGCCAAATTCGTAATGGATTAGAGGATTTGCTGGATTTCTGCAGTTAGGAGAGCATGTACAATGATCCTGCGCGCTATAACCCCGCTTACTCTGTGCATTAAGATTTCGTCTGGCGCGACGAAAATTTGGTAAACCGCTGAACGCAACAACGGTGCCGTGAAACTTATAGTTTCGAATGTTTATTGTCCTATTTCCACGATCGTAACAATTTTCGCGTTGAAATTATTTAACTTTTGGACGACGAACGGTGGTTGGGTGAATTTTGATGGGACCAGAGTTTTACTTTTCGCGTGTTCGTAAATATAATTATCATAATTATATTTCATTAAATGTAGCTAGAGAAATAAGTAATAAATAATTATAATTAAGGAAATATAATTAGAGAAGTAAAAAGATTTCATGCGCGAATGAAAAATACATTTACTATTATTATTATTGTAAATAAATTATTATTATTATTATTATCGTAAATAAATTAGATAAAGATCATTATTCCAGATTAACATAGAGATATTGGTCGTGTTTAGAGCTTTTACAACAGCATTTTATTTTTAATAGCAGCAAAACAGGGGACAACGAGTCGCGAAAAATCTGGTTGAACGTTCGAAGGATTAATGAAGTCAAGATGGAGAATTAATAGAGCTCAGGTGTTAAGGCGCCGGTGTAGAGACGAAGATGAAAAGTCCGAGAACTGGGGGGGGTCTGCTGTTTCTCCTCCGGGCGTGAGACTTCGTTTTTCTTTTTTAGGGGTGTCTTTCGCAACAGCTGTTGCCAGCTGTCGAACGATCGCGGAAGAAAAATCTGGCGGAAACGCCCGGCGTAAACGTGAAAGGAATTTCATGCCGGGGGAACAATCTTCGGCCGACGGGAAGATCCGTCGTTTATGGTGTTAAAAAATTACACGGGATATATTCGGCGAGCGCAACAGGCGTTCCGAATGCCGAACAGAAAAGGGACCGGTCGAAATAAATCGCGCGCCGAATCAATTGAACATTTAAATTGCGCGAGAGCATCCGAAATTTTTCAGCTCCGCGGACATTTCTGTTTGTCAGATTCTTCCTGCTGAACATAATTCCGTTTCGGCGGGACGCCTCCGTGTGTGCGCACCTGTATTATATGATAATGAATGGCATAGCTACGAAGACTGAACAAGAATTGTTTGCATCGGGAATGTGTTCAATTGTTCGGACAGTCGACAGCATTTTTGCGTAAAAATTCATGCCATTGTGTAATTAGTAGTCTAATAAGTAATTTAGGTTGTAATATAATTTTGTTCAGTAATAGAATAGATGAATGCTTTTTTTGGCTCTATTTAATTAATTTATTCCTTATGATGTAGCGTATATTCCTCAAAAACAGTTCACTGGCTAAAAGATCATACAGATAGAAGGAATAACCCTTTCGCGAGTAATATATCCGAAATATCTCTTTGTACCGAACAAAGGTACGAAAACTACGGGCCAGCGTGCCCGGTAACAAAGTCAGGAACAAGAAGGTCTCCATTGATATCCTTTGGACGCACTATAGAGAGAAAAGTGCTGTCGACGGATCCTCGACGGATTAGCGGTGCGTTCATATGCGTTCCTTTAAGCAACAGGCGTTTTAACTGGCTGTGAAGTGGGAATCCATTCACGAGTCGACAGTGCTGAATCAAGTGTGCTCGAGCTGTGGCTGCAGGGCTAGCTTTTGGTACAGCGGCGACGTAAATGGCCGTGCTAGCTCAACACGTTCAACCGGCAGCAGCGGCAGCGGCAGCGGCGGCAGCAGCACACGCTGCATCTACGAGCCTCTCTCGTGATTTCGTTTCGAGGCTTTCCGGCCTCGGCTACGTTCCGATCCGACCGCGCTGACTTTACGCCATTCACCGGGAGAGAGCCCCGGGTATCCAATATGTCGCTCGTTTAATGGATGTACATTTCACACTTCCGCTACCATCAATTATCGACGTTCCAATTATTTGGCGCGGGGGAAACGCGCCATTTACCTGCGACGCTGCGGTATTTTAAGTTTTCGGCTGACCTACATGCTCTCCGCGCCGCGATTTTCCAACCGAACCGGTCCCGATCAATTATCGCCGCGCAGAATCGGCGAACGGTAATGCGGCGGCGGCGGTGCCCGCGCGCGCACACCGAAAAACACACGGCCGCATAATATCGTCTCGGCCACCGCCGCGTGCCCGCCGCTCTTCCGATGCAATTATCGCGTCGACGAAAAATGTTATCCGCCCGTGAATATCGTTATGGCTTTTCGATATTTCCGCACGCTCTTCGTTTCCCGTTCCGCGTGCGCGCGCGCGCGCGCGGGCGGAACGCGGGGGCGCGACTACCGGCCCCGCGATTGTTTCGGTCTCGGTACAGGGTCGGAAGGACGACAGAGTTTTTGGCCATCGACCGGATCTCCTCTTCCGCTCGTACCGGAAACGTTTAACCGGCGAAGGCTAAGGGGGCCGGGGAAAAAAGAGTTTTTTTTTTTTCATTCGGTCGGAATAATGAAACCGATCGGATACCGTTTAAACTGTTCAAGCAAGAATTATCTGCAATTTTTATGTTCATTTGGAATTATGGTTTTGGGCAGTGAAACTTGTTGTAAATTAAAATACCACGTTCCCAATTTTTATTTTTCTAAAGACTTTTCTTTAGAAAGCCGAAGAAAACATTCGCGGTGGGAAATAAAAATCGATGCTTGCAGAAGATGCTTTTTGTGCATCTTTTTTTTATTGAAAATGATAGAATAAACGAGCAGCAGAGTAGCATGCGCCGGATGGTGTAAACAAAACCGAGTGCAGCATCTGGCGAATCCGACGTGATGCGAATTACTTATTCTACTTGCTGTAAAGCAAATAAAGCGGCCGAATTAGCATGACGTTAAACATACAAAGAACCGCGCCAGTTGAATTACACTGATTTAACAAATCAAAGGAGAAGATCTCCCTTCATCAGGAATTACATTGCACGTGAAGAGGTTGTTACCACAGTACCGTTTAAATTCCACCACCCTGTAGTTACAAGCTACTTCGTTGAAATATCCGAATCAATTTAATTAAAATCTGTCGAGTTCTGACTCGACACGATATTATAACTATTTATGATCCGTATTCCGTCCATATAAATACTTTTGAATTGTTTATTAAACCATCCGAAATCGACTGAGAATTTGACGAATGGAAAATACTTGTCAGGAAGGAAAACACCCCTCGGTAAAATGGAAAACAATAGACATTTCCGTTCGCCTCCACCCGAACGAAGCTGCTAATTAAAAATAAATAATTTCGCAGTGAAAACTATGGGGTGCGGCTGATTACTATCGAGGGACCAATTACTGTATCTTTGGTTTATTATCAAAATACAAATATATAAAATAAAACACTGTAAAACACAATACTGTGAAATATTAGATTACGAAGTGTTGAGATCCAAGTAGAGATCTTAGAATATAAAATACTAGAATATAAAATAATCGAACATAAAATACTAGAACAGAAAAATATGAAAAATTGCTCTAGTTTTTTTTTTCTTTTTCAACGTAAACGTTTAAAGCAAGCCCTACTTCATAAATGAAAAATTAATCAAGCCCGAAAGGAAAGCAAATGCACGCGAGTCCGGAAAATAAAAATAGTTGAGGGATGCAACGCGTCTCCCCGCCCACCCCCCGCCAGGCACGCCCCGCCCCGTTCCAACACGGTTCCCGGCGCGCCCCCCCCTCGCCCTCCCGCCCCGTTTGTGTATTTAAACGGCAATCGAAAATCGTTTCACCCGACGGAGACGCGCGCGCTACCCGTCGAGCTTCCCGAGGAATAAAAAGGCAAAAACAACAAAAAAAAAAAAAAAAAGGAAAGGAAAAGGGAAACTTTATTTGGGTCACCGAATAAATTCGTAGCTACGGATGGGGGGGGAAGGTGCGCTGCGGTTATGCGGGGACAACTCTCGAAGAAAAAAACGGTGTTCGGTGATGACGGGCGGCTGGGGTCGCTTATATCCCATTATTCCGGTTGCATCCGAAAAAAGGAGTAACAAAGCTGGAGGGGTGGGAGTGATAGATAGAGAGCGAGAGATTGAGAGTGGAGGAGAGTGAGAGTGTACGGACAGACAGAGAAAGAAAGAGAGAGAGGGAGAGAGGTGGGGGTGGGATCGGAAAGCGAGGGAGAAAGAAAAGGGAATTTCCGTCGCGATAACTTGTATTCGCGGCGGTTCGCGCTCGCCACGGTTCTGGGCAGGGTCCAATTCTCGGCTCGGAGAAGTTCACGATGACTCGGCGTAATCACCTTCTCTTGGGGAGGGCAATACGACACAAGGCACGGGGGCTCGGCACGGCTCAGCTCGGCTCAGCTCGATTCGGCGTGGCTCGGCGTGGCGGCTCGGCGGCTCGGCTCGGGCGCAGTTGTAGAAAGTTTTAACGCGGCCGGCGTGATCTTGCAAATAGCCGTCGTAAATCAATAGCAAAAGGGCGTCGGTTGGGCAGAAGGCGGCGGTATGTCGAGCGTCGGCCTGCGGAGGGGTCGCGCGGGGCAGGGTGGGCCCGTGGGTGGGCGACGCTCGGGCGGTGGGGGATGGGTAACGAGAAATTGAAGGAGCTCGTCGTAAATGGATGTTCGCGATTACGGGAAAAATCGTATATAAATGGTGGTGTGAGAAACGAGCCGCGCGGGGATGAAGTTTTATCTGGCGGAGGGGGGGTTGGGGCGGCCTCGGTGTCGGCGGCGGTGGCAGCGGCATCGGGACCCGGCACAGCACCGACGGTGGGCCAACGGAGCGACAGAGAAGCGACGCGCGCGCGGAGGAAGGAATTTGTCCGTATGACGGTGCACGTTCCCCGAGCGGGGGGCGCAGGAAGATTTTGAATCAAAGATCGATTACCCCGTTACTTGCTCCATCGGGGCGCAGTCACGTTCCACGTTTTTAATTCTCGTCGACTCTACAGAGGCGACCACCCACGCGCACGGCCGTGCGTGGATATAGACGTCGACGTCGACTCTGCATGTGTGTGTGTGTGTGTTTTTTTTCTGTCCCCGGATGAAAGTAATGCGTTCGCGTTTCATTTGTCACGGGGGGAGGAAGGGGGGAGGATGGTTTATCGACCGTGCTGACGATGGAGATTGAGACGGGAAGGCGGTTGAATCGTAATCGCGTCATCGCTCGCGGATCGATTGCGTCGGGGACCACACCGACGAGAGAGAGAGAAAGAGAGAGAGAGAGAGAGAGAGAGAGAGAGAGAGAGAGAGATCGAACGGCAATTAACGCTCTTCGACGTCGTTAAGCGCCGCGCGCGTCTTTCGCGGGGACGCGTATAATACGCGGGGGCCGAATTTTAACTGATCGTAAATATCGCGGCCCATTGTTGCTGAACTTCCGAAATGTTCGTTTCGACGAGAAGGCGCTCGGCGAAGTTTTGTTTCCGCGGTGACGGGGTGGGCTGATGCGAGCCGCGTGATTTTATTGGATGACGAGGAGATTCGGCGTGATCCATCGAAATGTAAAACACCATTGTCCCGAATTTTTATTCAAATACAAAAATGCTGGTTGCCTGTTATATCGCTGTACGATGACAATTAGAGTCAATGAATTATTTTATCAAGGTACAATATTATATCGGCATTAATTATATCTCTGCATTAAAATGAATAAGGTTCGTAATGTAATATTACATAGTTTCCATCATCTTATTAAGTCTGCCATGTTACTAGGAAATCGGAGAAATGCTATTCATTTCGGTTTCGGTATTGAAATGATTGCAGCATTCATGCGTTTCGGTATTATGTCGGTTTCTATGCAGCTTTATTAGCGGAATATCGATAAGAAAATCGTACCGGCGTCTAACATATGAAAGAAAGTATCGTTACAAGGAATTCCCCAGGAATTATTTTTGGGACACCTTGTATTTTATCCTGTGAACGATTAATAAATTGTTTCTCGTAGAACTGCGCTTTTAATACAAGGAGGTCGAGAATACATTTTTCTAAGATGTTTTCACTAATTTTGACTGAATTAATTTTTCACTAATTGCAAATTCTGCTTCCAGCTCGTGTGGTGTTTAACAAGAATTTTGTTTGGGATATATTTATCGAAGCAAACTCTAGTCGTTTCTTCCGCCTTAAGTATACTTTTCCGATTGAAATGCAAGATGAATACGGTGCCCAATACGTTGCTTATCGGAGGACGTATAATAAATATGTGTACGTTCAATATGTAATATTTTCAAATGTGGTCGCTCCGTATATTCGCAAAAATGTACTGTAACTAGACAAATTCAGAATACGGCAGTAAGATCTGCTCGAAGATGTACCATATTACATTTGCAGCAAACTGCGATGGTTTATTCTTCACGTAAAAACAAAGGAAGACGCCACGCAACGAAACTCGTGTTAAAATATTATAAACGAATAAATATTGTACGCCCGACATGTATGTTAAAGGATGCGTCAGAGTTTATTCATTAGTCGTGTGTACAGTCGTACAGCGTTCATTATCGGCGAACAAACTAAAACACACGCGAATGTATCTCTATTATGTGAAAATATCGAGGGGAAATTCTGCATAAAATTTAACATACCGCACGAATGAATAAATATATGGTCAAATAAACATGGCTGCAGTAGCAACTGGGTCAAAATTCATCGTATGTTTCTCTTGAAATAGTTAATATTGTTGTTAAAAGTTACACAGTACACTGAACATTATACTCGTTCATTTTCAACTTCGTGATAAAACATTCAAAACTCGATATAATTATATTATCTTTAGGCAATCAATAAAATTATCGTATTTTGTGAAAAGAGATATTTCCATTTTTTAATAGCATCACGGTTTTTCAAACAAGTCTTCGTTTTATTAAAAACTGATCTTAGCGTCAGGCGTGTGCCAGCATTATATTCGGAGCAAGTAGAATAGACCGGCAATGGTCAGACGCCGCAGTCCATCAATTTTCAAACTCAATTTAATTTCTAGGAAATTTCTAAATAATTGATAAAGGTAGGCTACCATTGCGTCAGTTTGAATTCAACACGAACGAATTAAATACATTCACTGATAAACGCAAAGCGCATTGGAAACCGAGAGGATACAAAAATTACAGCGGCGCGGAGGATATAAAATTTTTCAATAAATATACGTCGCTATTAACGGCGACCGTTCAAGTTAAACGCTCGTTTGAGATCCAATAATTAACGAAGTATTAAATAAAACAATAACGAGCAACATGTTCACGTTTCATTTAATTTGGAATGAATAGGCGGGGGCCGGCGCGGCGCTAAAGTGCTCGTTCAATGAATCGGCTAAAGTAACGTATAACCGCGCGATCGCGAAATTACAGTGTTACGCGCGATCATTCCGCCCTTTTTTTTTCTGGCCGGAGACGAATACGATTAAATACGATACGACTCTCGCGCGATCCGCGACTCGCGATTCGCGTCGGCATGCGCGCGGTTCGCAAAAATTAATATTCTAAAACGACGCGGCACGGTTCGCGAATTGGCGTGCTCTCTTCTGCGAGGCGCCATTATTTTTCGAACGAATAAAAAGGAACGAACGGCGCCGTTGGATGGATATCTGTTTTTCATGCGTGTAATAAATCACACCGTGCCAGCCAATCGCGGACAAAAGACCAGCAAATGCGCTGCCGCTGCAGCGCGGCGAATAAATGCAGAGAGAACGTATCGCATGCCCGGCCAGTTATGAAATTAGAATCAAACCCTTTTCGCGCGAGGGAAGCGCGCCGGCTTCCCGAAAGAAATTTCAATCGATTCGTTCCTGCGATTCATTCCCGCTAATTGGATTAATCGTTGTCCTTTGCCGTACACCGTGTACAACGGTGCAACAATTTTTCCGAACCGCGCTACAATTTTATATCGGTCGCACGCACCGTCACGGAGGGCTGTTAATTTTATTCAACGAATTAACCGGGTTTATTAGAGTGTAAATTATATTCGCATAGAAACTCTTCTGAATGGAATAAAATGTCGATTCATTGAATCGAGAGTTCGGAGATTAAAATTAATTCGTGTATAAAACTATGCAGCTGTAAGGAAGCGTTTCGATGCGGTAGCACATTGTTGAACAGATCGCTTCTATCGCTGTAGAATCGTTTTTCGGCCGTTGCCGAAAAGAAACCAATGTTTCTAACCTTTCTCGAGAGAAATTTGAATAGCTCGGTTTATTTGTAAAAAGTAGTGTCGCTGTTTTAAAAAAAAATAGTACGTACACCGACCGTATAATATATTTCCCGGTGTTCTATTCTATTTGCGACTTGCTGAAATCAATATTAAAGGAAATGAAATTTCAACCTGTATTTGCTTCTCTCAGTTTTTTCTATAAAAATGTAAATGCATGAAATTTCGCAGCACGGGCGCAATATAAAATTCATACATAATATCAATTCGAATCGTTTCTTCCAACGATATTTATACGGGACGGATCAACCGAATTATCAATTTTAAAGCATTTCTCAGTGATATAAATTTGTTTGACTATCTTTCGGAAACTGCGAGTTTTGAAGCAATAAATCGTTTTAGTTCCATCTTTTTTTAAATCGATTCAAACATTTCCTGTACTCTTATAGAAATAAAAATGATAATGGCGGATTTTAAATTCTTTATTGAACGATTATTCAGATTGCCCGAGTTCACTGCGACAACCACCAATGAATGTGTGCAGCAATTGTACGAATATAAGGTGTACCAAAATTCCGCAATTAATATGTCAAGCATGGTCATACGCTGTAACTTATTCAATGAAGATAATACTCCATCATTTTATGTATTGTATAATGAAAAATTGATCGCGGCGCCACGGACAATCCCTGTAAAATTGGCGTGGCATTCGACGCGTTAATAACTCGATAACAAAGTCTGACGTTTTCGCTAAGGAAAGAGTTACGGGAAATTATCGGAGGTACCCCTCTTCGAGAATTCCGAGCCACCCTGTAGACTGTATCGCAGTACTGGATCGCGGTTAGCAGGTTCGATGGCGCGCCTGGTCCGGTCCAGCCAGTGGCCGACTTTTTTACAGTCTCGAAAGGACTTAGTATGAATCCTTACGCTGGTACATCGGTTTTTATCGCGAACGCCATATGGTTACCGCGAGCCCTGTCTTGCGCTCCCTGCGGAGTATAGCACGATCCGGGGGAACGAAGACAGTGGGGAGATCGCAAAAAGGTTATTTGCCGGCCTGATCCGTCATAGGGCCGGACGGGTGACGGAGGTTTTCACGTTTCCGCGTTTCCAGGGAATGGGTATAAGCTCGACCCCTGCCCTGCTCTATCTCTCAGGTTGCCGGGTAATCCCTGATTATCGTGATCGAATTGCGGCCGCTCTTCGTAAAGGATACCGTTGCGCGGTGTGTATATATATATATATATACGCCTCGGTATCCATCAACTCTTTTCCCTAGTGACGAACACGGTGACGCCTTTAAACAGCGCGGCCATGCTCCCGGTACACTCTTCCCTGTGACTCGATACGGATGAAAAACCGTCCGATGTTGTCCCGGGAAATTAGTTCGGTTAGCAGAAATTGCTCGGGTTTTGCTTTCGTTAATCCCTCTGTCATATTTTCCCTCGCATCCATTTCCGATGGCGATTTTATTTCTGATGTGTAATTAGCTGCGGCGGGATTGGCTCTTGGTAAGCATTTCGCTTCGAATCGCGGGACATGTGTTCATTTAGGTCGGACATGGACAAATAACTATCTTTAATTAACCAGGCGTTTCGGAAAGGAAAGTTACTCGGGAAGTCAGCCTACAATTTATAATTATTTTCAGCTAATATTACTACGATTTACTCGAACGATTTTTACTGCAATATATGCTCGGGTAAAGGAGTTCATTTAGAAATTACGCTCAGAAATTTTCCGCGAAAGATAGAATCAATGAGCTGGTCATTTGGACCCGTTTGAAAGGTCCAATGTGAAAGACACTTTTTAGATCCTCTTTCCGCTAATTGCCCGGGTTCCTAAAGATGTCAACGTTCGCGCGGCATGTTAATGGTTAATCTTGAAATCGTAATGCCGGAATGCATTACCGTGGCAACCGGGCGCGACCGTTCGCAGTGATAAAGTGGAAAGATGGACCATATGGCGGGGCGCGTAAAAACCAGCATACTTACGAGCCGAAGCTCCGGCGGTATCCAAAGTAAGCCCGGCCCGGAGGAAAAAGCTATTTCCCGGACCGCGCGTGGAAAAAAAGTCAATCCCGTCCCGTTCGGACATCCGAGGTCTGGATAATAAAATCAATCGCCGGTGAAAAAAAATTGTCCGACATATGGGGGAGACGTTCCCTGAATCATTTATATGAAATGTCCGGCGATGTACTCCGCGGCCGTTTACAATACCGGAGGTGTCGCCCGAACGATGCCCCTTTCGTTTCTTTTATCCCACCGACTCGATCCATCGAGCTCGGAAATCGTCTTCGCCGAGTTTCGCGGGGCCGGCCGAATCCCTTTGATTTACAGCTTTAATCCGCCGTTTATTACGGCGGGTTCTCGATAAGACGCGAGTAGCGGCGCCCGATAAAACGCGAGAGGCGACCGATTGCTCGTTCTTTACGGGGAACCGACCGACGGATTAACAGGCGAACAAATTTTCCGGCAAATGAGAATTTGCTTAACCGAAAATCCGCGGGGAGCGCGTGACAAGCGGAGAGTTTTCCGAAAGCTAATGAAACGCGCGCGCGCGCCGGGAAACGGAATTAAAATTTCCTCCGGTTTTCGGCCCCGCGGAACTGGTCGGATTTTTCCGAGCGACTTCGTCCCGTTCCGACTTTTTCTTACGTTCCCGTCCGCGAAATAAATTCTGCTCGGTGTGCGGAAGGTAAATAATACCAATACAAGAGTGCCAACGACATTTACACAGCTATCCGGCGTGTGTTAACTTCGGATTAAACGCGGGACTCCCGCCGAGATTTCAGTCGAATCAAGAATCCGCGAGTCGGGAATGCACTGCCTGGTTTGCGACATAGTCTCGGCAGGTTGTAACTTTAATATGCAATCGTGCGATTAACTGTGATCGATACCAATGCGTAGCACCGAAGCACGTGACAGAGAAATCGGCATGGAAATTATAGGTCGAGATGTTCGCACTTTTAGCGAACTTCTCCGCGCAGAGGAACCATACTCGCGGCTACGTATGCTGTAAAGGAGGTGTTAATAATTCAAGCACCATGAGAACAGAGAATTCGCGATCGCTATCAAAGGAGACCGTACAGAAATGCAGTGAAACTGGATCAAAGAAATAAGAAAATTACATTAACCCCTTGCCGTACTTTGACGACACGGACTCATAATGGAAACTTTTAGCGATAACCTGTTACATGCCTGTCCTTTTAAGTAGAGATATAATTCTTTTCAATTTTCAGTATTAATTTTCTTTTTCTTTTAAGACATGATAAGAATCGAAGAGGTTGCAATTAATGTAATTAAAATAAATGGTACAACAAGTCGAACTTACCGTGAAGAGATCTGATGAAAATTCACACATTATTTCCGCTAAATATCAATATTGTTCTCTTCATATTTTATTCATACGTTATTGATATTTAGAAGCGAAAGCAGCTCGACGGAACAATGAAAATTGTCTTGTTCTATCAGAGAAGTTATTAACGCGCAGGACAGCGGACTCCAATTTCTGCGCTTTTGATACGTTCCCGTTCATAATTAACCTTCTGTTTATCGAATACCATTTAGCTTCGTTCTCCCTTTCTCCGCCGAATTTTCGAATATATATATATATATATTTGTTCCAGGTTTGTCTCTGAAATACATTAAATTTGTTAAATTCTGCGTTTACATTGTTGAAAACCGGGCATTGTACGGCGGGAACGGCCGTGGCGTATCGAATTTTGCAGAACGCGCCGCCGTCCGGTCGACGGTTGTAACCGCCGCGCACTGAATTTAACCTCCCGGCCGAACGTACCCGCGAGTTAAATATAATTCGCGGGCGGCGTACAAAGTGCTAATAAGGCCCCGCCAACAAGCCGATATCTTTCAAAAAGTAATTACCACCGACGGAATGATCACGGCCGGCCGCTAATGGAACGAAAACCCGATATACACGGGGTCCACGCGACCGGAAATCAGTGGTCGCCGCATCGAATTACAAATATCCAACGATATCCGGTCGGTCGTCTCCGATTATCCGGCTCGTTGTCCCTCCGCCCCGTCCCCCACCCACCCCCGGATTTCCACTTACGGTCGAAAACAATCTCGACGATTCACACTTTGCGCGGCACCGGAAATAAATAATTCCCCGGGCGCGCGGTGCTCGAGACAAAGCAAATAATTCATTCGATAAATGGCGCGTGCGTCGACGGCGGCGCGGAGCGAGGCGAGGCGAGGCGAGGCGAGGCGCGGCCACCGGGCTCGGAAAAGGCTGCTCGGCTTAATAGAAATTTAATTGATCCTTCGACTATGCGCGGTCGGACGTAATGCAAATTGAAGTGCTCCGGTGAATGAGCCTGTACGAGAGGGCTGCAGAGGATGAGAGCGCGGGAACCGTAGAGAAGCCGAGAGTAGTGCCGCAGGCAACCAAGGTGTGAGATGCTTCCAAAGGGGTGAGAACGAGAGAGAGAGAGAGCGAGAGAGAGAGAGAGTGGGAGAGAGAGGCCGTGCTGCTAGAGCGGACCCTGAGAGTCTGCGATGGACAGAATTTCTGTGCACACGCGTGGCCACGGAGACAAGAGTGAACAGCACACGCTCGTCCCACGCGGCTCAGTTCTCTGCTACAACCAGATATCTGTCTCCGTCCTGCCCACTTTATATTCAGCTTTGCTCTCATCATCATCGTCATCGCACTCTCCTCCCTCTCCCTCTCTCTTTCCCACTTTGTTGGACACTGGCGAGCGCGCGCGCGCTCTGCCACACACGCTGCTCGGACTTCATTCTCGCACGCTTCCAATCATGTTTGTCCGTTGAACTTCGATCTCTTGATCACACAATTCGCCTCGCCTCCGCTTCGCTACCGTGTCCCTCGTTCTTCGGCCGCTGTCGTCGACTGGCGACGAGAGCGATTTCATCGTAGGAGAGCCGTCGTTGATCGACGCCGCTTCCACGAATCAAGCGAGCCTGTATGTGGTCAACCGTCGGCTGCGCCGCGTTCGAAACAATTAAAACTCGAACGTGAATTTTCGAAGAACGCGGTTTGAGAGGTGATCGGTGCATCTCGCGGTCTTTGCGGAAAGTTGGCCAGCGAATAGTGCGACGAAGACGTTGGACGTGTCGAAGTTGCGTTTTGAGAAATGTTGTGTTTCTTTTTTATCGGTGATCAGTGACGGTGATTATCAATGATAAATTATCTTGTGAAAATAAAGGAGAATGATTGTTATACCTTGTAAACCAATAAGTTTCCTGCCATTGAAAAATCTGCGCTTAGAATTCCGGTATACGCGCACGACTTTACAGTAGAGAATGAATTTTCCAGGAACGCCAAACGTGACTGAAGTGGCGCGCAAAGAATCAGTCCAAGGGAAGCCCTAAATGCTTGGTGTGTAACGATGAAATTCCTCGAGAGGAAGTAAATATCGAGCGTACACACATTGTTAAAGAGATTGCCAAACGTATCGGATCGAAACCATGGGCGGAAAGTCTGGCCAGAAGTATTTTCCGCAAAGCCGTCTCCGCGTCGTTCCCGAAATCGCCGTTTCCCCTCCCTCCGCCGACGGCTCCGTGAACCGCCGCAGCAATTTCGCCATGGACCGGCTCGACCTATGCACAACAGCGCATCGGGCCTCCGTGTGTCCTTGTTCTCACACGTTCCGAGTAAAATCCGTTCCTCGTAGGCCGGGCAGCATCGTTAATCCTCTCCGCGCCGACAGGATCACATAACAGCGACCTCAGGACGCAGGGCACGTCATTGGCCGCAGGATACATTGTCCTATGGTATCGCCATCAGCCTCCGTGACCGTCGGCTGCCTCGGGGCCGTACGGTAGTTTATGGGCGCGCAAACCAACAAGTTCGAAGCCGAGCCGAAATTACCGCGCGGAATAACCCGCCATTCAACGATTTGATGCTTTCTAGTACGAAGCCGGTGTCTATTGATGTATTGTCCCCGTTCACCGTGTTCGATCCTACGAGCCCCTCCATTCTGTAACTGGGCGCCGACCGTGTTTGCTCCGGCCGACTCTACTGATTAACCAACTCGACGGATATTATAATAAGCTCGCGTGTAAATTGAACGCTCTTCGCAGCGACGTTCGTCGAGCTGTCGTAACGCGGTGGAGTACGCGCGCTTCCAACGCTTTGTTTGCCGGAATCTTGACAATCGATTTTCTTGTAAACGAATTACGCTTAAGAGATTTCAAAAAAATTGTTCTCTCTATTCACTATCGAAAAGATAATAGAAAATACAGACGAAAGGATAGAAATCGTACGATGTATAAATATCGACGCGAGCAAAAGTTGCGGATAGAGGAACTTCTTCCTCCTTCTCGCGATAAAAGGGGGAACGTCGTGGATCAAGCGCGTCGGAAGCTATGGAACAGCCGGGAAGGTTAACGCGAAGGTCCGAAGGCGTTCGAGATATAGGCCAACTTTCGGGGAATGATGTATTAAGATAAACACTTTCGCAGATTCATCATGCTTTCACGAAACATATTTTATTTTCGTACCTTCGACCCCGATGGATTAGCTGCATTCCCAGATAAACGATCCTCGCCCACGCTACTCCACGTGAAGTATTAGCGAGTACCGGGGTCATATATTTCCCACGAGCACCCCGCCCTCAAAGGTAATGAAAATCGAAATAAGACTCGCGAACTCGAAAAGGCACGAAAAGAATCGACAACGGCCCAACAAAGCGGTCTCGTACACGAAGGGCGCGCAATATTCTCCGGGGATCGCGTATTACTTTGTTGTACAATCGATGATTTGATTCCGGAAAGAGGGAACGGCACGCGATTGTCCGGCGAGCGGGTTAAGCATTTCATTTAAAATACTATCAGACGAGTTTGCCCGTTGCAAAGGCAACGTATATATATATGTATATACATATATTCGATTGCTATCTGTAATCTGCGATTTAATTATTTCGAGTCGGTTTAATGATTCTACACGCAGTTTCGGTAAATGCGACGCTAAAGAGATACCGTTAACGTTTTGTCACTTCGATTTAAATATTTCTCTGAAAATAGCTTTTAGGTATTCCGACAATATTTTTCAACATCTTCGAATAATTTTCTGTCATCAGATTATTCTGTCTCGAATAAAATCTGTCGTCGATTAACCTATCTACAAAATAACTCCAATTCTGCTATCGTACTCACGTAATAGCGTTTCCTATTTTCCAATAAATGTTCAAATCATTCTTTCAGCAATCACGATCCCGAACACTCTCCGTCCAAGGGTAGCGTTTTCAATTTCATTCTCTACATCAAACGGAACCTACGAAACAAAAACGGAACAATCGCAGCAGAATTTTTTATAACCTTGTTTTCCACAGCTTTGTACGCGTTACGCGTGGAAGAAGACGGCTCCGTTGGAAACGGTTCGACTTTTTCAAACATCTCTCGGAGAAGGGAACGCTTTGGAACGGGGCGCCGGTGGCGCCAAGCATCGTCAGACATTTCAGGTGTTGCGCGCGAGCACCCGCGGTCTCTCTCTCTCGGTACTGATTTCGCGTCTTCCCGTGGAATAAATTTATTAACGGCATATATCCGGCCATCCAATAGTTGGCGGCACGTGTGCAACAAATTTTGACGTCTGATAGGAGAGCAAGAGCATGTGTTTCACGAAAAGACAGAGGGGAGGGGCCCACATTCCGGCGGGATACGTTGTAACTAATGGAGAACGCCTCGCACGTGCTGTGACGGCTACAATTTATCAGAACTTGTTTGGGAGTTATTTTACGAGTTAGCTAGCATGAAATGCTCCTTCCTCCCGGAAGGGTGGGGGGGGGGGGGGGGGGGGGGGGAGAGGGTACGCAGCAGTCAGAGAATTGATCCTCCCCGGTTTATACACCGCTTGATTTCGTTCTAAATGTATTTCACGGTTGACTCTTACATGTTTTACGATTATTACCCCTTTATTTCTTGTCGGTTCGCGTATCTATTTGCCTGTGGATTTATCGCCGACGTTATTGCCTACGTCCGCGTACTATTAAATGACGAGCGTAACGCGCGTACGATACCGTTTGTTACGCGCGGCGTGTATAAATTTCCAAAGTCCGCGATAATAATGCGAACCGGTCTCGATCTCGTTTCGCGGCCTTTCCTCGAAGAGACAGCCGAGGCTAACGTATTTTACGAAAACACCGGGGAGTTTGCTTCACCTATATTTTTACGGTTTCGGAATTCGGATCGCCGGCGATCCAGGTAAATAACGCGTTATCGCTGCGGTCCGGGGCGCATGATTTATAAACATTATATTCGGTTTATTGAGCATTGATTCCTCAAGTGGACAGGGCAGGTCGGGGAACGATGGTCTACCTATTTTGGAAAGCATCGGTGGACTGAATATTTCATGGGAATTTAGTAGAAATTTGCATAATCGAAGAGACGCGTCAATCCGCGATGTCCACTTAAGGTGAAACCGGAACATATATATATATATATCTCTGACAAGATGAAAAGAAATAATTAATCAATGGTATACTAAGGTTCAAATGTATATTATTCAGCTGAAATTACGTAACTTCGGAACCGGTATAAGTTCATTATTAATTGAAATAGATTACGCAAGTTTTTGCTAGATATAAATTACCTAACGTCTTAATTGAGATAAATTGATAATCCGATCCTCGTTGTGTTCTAGACTTTCAACTCTTGAACAAGATCGCAAGATTTGGGATAAGACTGTCTTATGCTTTAGCGAGATATCGCGGTGGCGTCTCAACAGGGTTTCGAAATTGTAGCTGCAAGAAATCGATTCATAATCTGCTTAATCCTCCTCGGAATCACTTGAAACTCTGAAGCCTTATATTTAGAGTAATCCTCGTACCTAGCAATATCTTTGCGAAACAGAAAAACTGTCAAATGCTTGAAATTTATTGTCATCTTTTTTGTAATTTACTTGCAGCCACAAACCGTTTGTAATTAATATTTTCAGGAATATTTTAGCAATTTTGTAGGCACCTAGGACGCGACGCGACGCCTCGGGGAGAATAAGCCTTACCCCCCGTTCCGTGTCTCGCGGCGATCCGTTTTTATTTTCACCTGCGATCGAACGGCAAATTAGCAACAGTTACGGCGCGCAACTCTCTCCTCTGTCTACCGTGGCGAATGAGATTGCCGGTCATGCGATCGCTCTCGAGCGCGTCTCGCAGAAATATTGGGGGCGCGGGGAGGCGGCTGTCGCGCGGAATGCTCGCGAACGAACACAAAGGCGGGAGTAGAATTAATTAATTAATCGTGGGGCGGTCGGGTAGCCCGGGACCACACGGTTCGACACGATCGACGCGCCACTGTTGCTCCGATACGAAATAGTTCATAACCGGTATTCGTAATCGGATGGCAGCCTATCATTCTATCGACATTGATTCGCCCAAAACGCGTCAAAATTGAGGCTCGACTGGGAGCAATTAACGGGAGCACAGAGGCTGGCTCTGTTCGCAAGGGCAGGCCTAATTCAGAATACCGCAGATATCGTGTACCAGCTGAGGTATAGCGTGTCGGCTAATTGATGCCGGTTTATTAGCTGCCTCTTTCGGCCACGAAGGCGTGAACTGCCGGAATATTACTCGACGCCTGCCTACAGCCAGTGTAGTTCGATGCATAATTAATTTGAAATTGCATTGCCAGCCAGAGTGTGAGGAAGAGACCGAGAGAGATGGAGATAGATAGAGAGGGGAAGAGAGAGAGAGAGAGAGAGAGAGGGGTCGGGGCGAGAAGGAGAGCAGACAACTGGCTGCCAGATGAAAGGGAACGAAGGCTCAGTATGGTGGCATGTATCAGCGATGGGACGTCATGGCTGAATATAATACCAGGCCGGTTGCACCATTTCCTGACCTGATTGACACGCCTCGCCATTGTTCCGCCGAACAGTTTTAAGGTCGCGCCCTTACCACCACCGACTACCGTCTTTCCAGCCCCATGACTGCCTCTCTCGCCTGATGCATTTCCTCGCCCGGCCATTAGTATGCGCGATGCACGTAAGTCAGGTACAAAGTTGAATTACCGCCACATTGTGGCACAAGACGTTGGACCAGGTGATACCAACTAGCCCGACCAGGAAAGTCTTCTCGCATCCGACACACGTTCGCCGGAGGTTAAGGATGCCTCGAATCGCTGCCTGTTCTCTTCCTCTTTTTCTAGTTATGGTCTTCGCGTGCCCCCGCCGCAGGATCTTTTCTTTTCCTTGTCGGAGTGCCGGCCCACCCTCCATCCAGCCTCCACGGGCGACCGCTATGCAGCGCGAGAATGTATAATTGAAGACTGATGAAGTTCCGCAACTAGATTCGACGCCGAAGTAGTTCGAAGTCGCTCGAAGCGGTCAACTAGCTCGCCGAGTTATAGCAATCTGTAATGTGTCCGCCCGATAGCTTCTCGATCCGCTAATAGCAGAGTTTCTTTCCAACTTCGAAGTCGATTTGTTCTCGACCTTCTTTGCGATGACGACAATGACGAGTTCCTTCTGCATGGCAAAATAGCTCGACCAAAAGGAATTACATTTTGGTTTCGCATTGCTTTAATGGAAGGAATTACTCGAGTAACCGTGCACTCGTATTAGAAATATATTTTATATTTTATAAATCAGTAACTTTGTAATTCACATTGCAATGATATTGGAATCTCTACATTCTTGAAATAAGTATAAATATCTTTAGTATAACATACATATGGTATATTTATATATTTTTGTAATATATTCTACGACTGCAATAATTTTCAAGAAAACGTTATTTTCATCTGATGACAGAATTTCTAAGACGACTTAAATCTAATTTAATTATCTCCTCACGGCAAAATGTTATTCAAAGTGCTACCTTCGAGCTAGAAATATTCTTTACAATTTTCCAACGTTGAGTAAACTTTTGCACAATATACGAGGCGCTAAAAGGTCTTAAAGAATTGGCAATAAAGCATCATCCGGTATATCTCCGACGCTTACGCTCGGACGAATTCTCGCGCGACTTAAATTACACATAATTAATTTCTCGTATTTACCTGTTGTATCCTTTTTTCTCTGACGAGATCCTTTGTCGCGATTCCACGCGCCGTATAAGCCCGGCGGGTTCATTTTTCATATGGAAATAAACCGGAGCTCGCGCGTGCCGAGTAAATAAAACAACGAAAGCCGATTACCCCGCCATCACTAAGCCGAGTTGAAACGTCAAGTATAGCTACCTATCCTAACGTCGGGGATACAGTGTGCACTCGGAGATTCAGTAAATAGATCCTGATGATGAATCATGGTCCGGTAGATCAATATTACCCCTCCGGTAATGTATCGTATTCCAAAGATGAAGACGCCTTTGCTGAGAGACCTTTATATCCGATGTTAACACATATTCGACTCTAAACAAATCAATTTTATTAATATTTGTTACATTGCTGTGACAAGGCGCCCACGCTTATACCCTTTACAATATAGTGACAGTAAAAATGACAGTAGGAAGGTGACTCGTGGTCCGACAAATCTGTTCACTTACCAAAATTTCACTGAAAAATATTTTGAACGAGTTACATTGATTTTATACAAGGCCACATTATTTCTACAGATATTGTTTAAAAATATCAGCACTCTGTGAATGGTGGTGCAATAAATTACTATCTGAATATCTGTTAAACGTCTCCAACAAAATTCCAACCCTTTAAGTCGACGTGTCGGCGATGTTAGTACGGTTCTACCAAATTAGGTACCTTAGAACGGTGTCGGACGAATCAGCGAGGCTCGGGTATGCGTGTTAGGCTTGTATCCCGTGGTTAAGGTTCGTTAAATGGTTTAGATTGGATTAGGCCTTTGTTGGATGAGTTAGCAGGCCAAGGGAGTGTATACGCGTGTGTTGAGCCAGTATTCTGCGATGCAGGTTCGTTAAATGGTCTGGATTGGATCAGGGTTGGGTTAGTAGAGTTAGATCTGGATTAGGTTGTATAATTCCAGGATAACTGCGTTAGGCCATTTGGGTCGAGATTACGCAATTTGTATTTGTCCGTAGATACATGGACGTCGGGCGAACGTCCACTGTTCAACCGTCATAGGTTATCGGCGATACCGAAGAAGAAATAGCAAGATATTCATGCTAAATGTCATCGACTCTATCGGAAGTCGTATATATTATTTAAAGTAAGTTCAATTCATTTTTAGAACCGCTTGAAGTTACATCGCACAGAATTCTCTATTTTATTCGAAAAAGTTGCTTGCGATAAAATATCGTCGTTGAAAAGATCATTATCGATACAGAATAACTTGTCGAGATACGTGGATATCTCTGCGCGCAGATAAAAGATAATTAGGCAAAATGGAAAAAGTATGTTTTCGCCCGGGATCGAACCGGGGACCTTGTGCGTGTGAAGCACACGTGATAACCACTACACTACGAAAACTGTGACATTGTAATCTCAAATTTCATTATATCTTCCTCATTTTGGAATTCACCGAATATTATTTCTATCTTCGTCTGCAAAACTAGCCTCGGAGATATAAATTATTCGTCGTTTAGAAAAATAAATTTCAGAAACCCTGCGGAAGCTCGAACAAAATGAAACCATTGTTCACTGGACTCGGCCAGTCTGAAATAGAACTTGCCCAATTACCGGCCGTTCCATTTAGAAAAACCGCGGTGTCTAAACACGAGGAGAAGCAGCGGTCTCGCGCGAATTCTTTCGAAATGCGTACAAATCAAACACGATTTAACCGCGAGTCGCAACACGGCTCTCTAAACACAGGAAATTCCACGTAAACGTCGCGGCAAATATTTCTTTCGCGTTGCCGTGTATCCCGGGTGCGCGGATCCACCATCCGAGCCATCGCATTAATTGGCGAGCTCGCGCACACATACACACACGTGTGTGCACGGACAAACCACGTATCCCTCCGAGCTATGCTTCCTCCCATGCGAACCTTTCACAGTCATCTTGTTTGCGCAACTTAAACACTTTCGGAAAACTGGAGCCTTCAATAAACCGATTAGCCTAAATGTTTTCCTTGTCGAGGCTTCACGCCGGGATACACGTAACTCTCCAATCAGTCGGTGCACAATAAGTACCGGTTCGTTGTCTGTCTCTCTCTTTCTGTGTGTGCATGTGTGCTCGGGCGAATTCCCATAGATCGATTTCCATGTGGGAATTCGGTAGGATAGAGCGGCGCGCGGAGGTGGGGTCCGGTGAATGGAAACAACGAGGTAGTGAAAAAGAAGCGCGAGGTAGCTTCGGGCTACATAGGAACCCGGTGACTGATAGAATGAAAAGGAAATGCCGCGAGAGCAGCGCCGGGCGCACACGGGCCGACGGAGACGGAGCCCGTGTTCGAGCGGGAATAGAGGTGTGACCGGTAGAATTAGAGAGGAACGGGTAACACAGCGGAGGCCGGGGCGAGGCTCGCGGAGGGAAAACGGGAACAGAAATTTCGCGAAAGTGGGAGCATGGTCAACCGGATACGCGCGGTCGAGGGAAAGCTTAAATCAACTTGATTTAAATCGCTGAACCTAAATCGAACGAGCGCGCCTTTCGACCGTGTACCGGAGAGGCCGGCCGCGGTGTACGTGTCCCCCGTGTTAGCCGGGTGTGCTCCCCGGTCGGACGGTAGTTCCGGTAGTAGCGGAGAGGACTATTTAAACCGGAGGGAATTTCATCTGTTGGCGCGCTTTAAAAAGTCAAGCCTATCAACTGTACCGGGGGTTCGCGCGGCGCGGCGGACGAGCCGGCCGCGACAGGACAGTTTTGTGGACCGCCGACGCCAAAAACGTCGAGCAAGTTCACCGTCACACGACGTCACCACCACCGTCCGCGCGCGCCACACAATCCCCGTTTCTACCCCGGGGAGAACCGAGAGCCGTGTGTACCACCGCGTTTTTATATGGCGACACGATCGAGCCGATTACCCGGCCCCGACCGTCAGCCCCCGTCCAATCCAATAAAAACGTTCTGATTCGCATCGATTATTAACGGGAACAGCGAAACAGATTGTTACACGGACCTCGGACGCCTTGCTTTTTGCTGCAGTACCGCGGTACCCACAGATTAGATGGTAATCCTTCCGATACAGGATGCTTCGTAACGCGTTGTCTCGGCAATAAGTAGCGCGATATCGTCGGGCTTTACAAATCTGTTCGAATAAACACGAGCTGTGTATTATCAATTTTTAGTAATAATTCACGCGTGTTCGATGCGAACGCTTGTTTTTTTTTATTACATCTCCGACATTTCTGAAACATACGAATCTTTTACGTCTTTTGACTGATATTTATCAATAAAAATTAATAATAACCAGCAACGAGATAATATAAAGGAGCTCCCAATTAGCTGATACGTTCATTGCGGAAAGTGATAATGCTTAATTGCTTGTGAAGAATGATCCATTTCAATCCGATTTAATATCACTGACAAGGTAATTAAATTATTAAAATACATACGGTCATTGAACTGCACACGTGTCGCCGGAACCATCAACTCGGTGAATCGCTTCAAAGAGTGAACAATTTCGTCCGAATAAACTGTAATTAACGCGATCGCTCTCGCCGAGTCAAGGTCAAATAAAGAGGTAAGATCGTTGGCTCAATATTATTACTTAACAATCATCGGTTGATAATAAATCGTGAATTGAAACACACGCACTAATATTAACAAACTGAAAGAACACTGTGCGGTTATCGAACTCTGGGAAACTATGGCGACGGTTTTGACGAGTTTTCAGTTTGTTAGTTCTATTTCATTCATTCATTTTATTTTTTTTTGGCGAATAACTTTCGCAGGCCGCGAAAAAATAAAAATACCAGCCTGTCCGAATATTTCGCTCGTCCTCGAAACTCGAATGCGATTCGGAACTATTAATAATCGCGTGAAAAACAATTCCTGGACGAGGTGGCCGGACCGGCCACCGGTCCATCGTTCGCGTCGCTGTTTTATTCGCCTCGCAGAATGTCGGACCTGTACACCGGTTATCGTCGCCGCTAATTATAGAGACGTTGGGTCCACGGTATCCGGGTGCGCGCGACGCGACGACCGAAGGAGGAACACCGGGGGATCGCTGGTCGGGTAAAAGCAGTCGCGACACAGCTAAAGGAGAAACTTGGGTGGGGAAAGTTGGCCCCCGGCCGGAACTTTCCTGTTTTTCTACTCGTTGCTATTCATGACCGGACGGAAAAATCGTAGAGCCGGCAAGCTGTCGAGCAACAAGGAGGACAGGTCGGCCTCTCGCGAGCAGGTACGAACGAGAGAGGCGGGGTCGAAGGGTGGGTTAGAAGTTCCGCGAAAGTATTATCCTCGGGGTTTCCCCTGTTCGATGCCCGGTCGCTTCTTTTTTTTTTTTTATGTCAAAGCTGGGGCTGCTGGATTCTGTCTCGAGGATGTCGTTGTCTTCGTTCACGGCGTCGTCGATGTCAGCCGGCCCTTTCTCTCCCCTCCCTTCCCCCCCACCCACAAACTGACTTCGTGTCATCAAGGAACTCATTAAAATCATAGCGAGCCACTCGATTACTTATCCCCCTTCCCTTCGGTCCCTTCGCTCGCCGAACGTCCTCCCACTCCCACCCTCCCCATCACCCCCCCTCTCTGCCCCTAATCGACGGCACAAGTACGTACTGAATTAATGAGACGACTCTTTCGAGTGACCTCTCGTCATCAAGTATCGTTAAAAAATCCTTTTCAGCGGATTGCAAAGTCACTCGAGGAAACAAGGTGACGGGAACGGCCGATAATAATCAGACGGGATTCGCGATCCCGGAGCCGTACGAGGTATGCTTTTGTGAATATTTAGGTGACCGAACGCGACCTCGCTGCCCCACCCCATTAATATTTATTGTACTTGTATCGGTTCGGGTTCGGAACAGAAAGAAACCTTGGCATACGAAACGGGATAAATATGGCTCTACTTCTGATTTATCTCGTAGAACGCGCGCTGTCTTTAGGAGATACGAGAGCTACGTGACTGCTGCCACCCCCGACTTCTCGGTGGTTAGGGAGTCACGTGTGATACGTGAAGATCACATTCTTAGCGGGAGAACGGCGTTTCTTACATGGGCGATATCAATTCGTGATGGGGACGATTAAGATAGCGGCTTAAAGTTTAGCTCGACGTAATTTCGGAAGCCTACAAAAATTGGGCAATGTGACAAATATGTAATATTATAAAATATAATAACACGATATTACAAAGTGACCACTAAATAGACTGGTCATTTAAATAAATGATTATTTAATGTAATAATACCCTCGAATGCATTTGATATTTACCATGTCTTGTACTTGACCTATTCAGCTTCACGATAAATGCATGAACTTTCAAGTCTAGGAATAACTAAGCATGTCACATGCATAAATTCAATGAACAATTAGCTTCGTGTAACCGTTAATGGAATAAAACGGATATAATAGCATAATTGATATTTGGCGACGAGATGAACAGAGCCAGCAACGGAATCTAATAATATCGCCCCATTGAAAATCTACCATTATCGAATCGCGTTATTCGATCGTGAAATTCTATAAAATGTCACGATCGAAACGTATTATTAGAAAAACTTTGAAATTTTTAAATCGTTCTTAACAAAAGAATTTTCTCGCAACCGCGTGCACACCCGGTTGCAGCCGCGCAATCGAAAGTATATACGTTGGATTCGTTTGAAAAAAAAATTCAACACAAAAACAGAAATTTGATTTGTTACTTTACTCTCATTGTTCCCGGGCAAATTGAATTCGAATATCGGCCAGACACGCGTGCTACTGAAAAAAATATATATATAAAGTTATTGAGAACGAAGCCGCGCGCGTGTCCGATCAATCTTCAAAGTCAATTCTCTTCGAAAATGGAAACCCGTGTAAAAAAATATATTTCGTATTCCCGATTTTACTCTTTTTTTTTTTTCTGGCCGCGTAGAACCGATCGCCGACTTACGCACACAGCTCGGGGGATTCCCGGCACTCTGCGAACGTATACTTGTTCCCCGCGTGGGACAAAGCTGGATTCGGATAACAAAGCGTAGCCGAAAAATACGCGAGGGAATCGATGGGAACGGCGCGGGTGGAACGATCGGGCAACTGCTTTCGGTAGATACTTCGGTAGCATTGATTAACTAGTTTAGCTAATGCCCTGAGAGGCTGGCGAACCATAGTGCCGCGAAAATGGGAAATTGATGTTAGCTCCGGGTCACGTATATCAAATCCATAAGGTGGCGCAAGTAAGAACGAGAGAGAGAGAGACCTGATGAATCGAGGACCTCCAGAAATGCGGAACAGGTTAAGTGGAGAGCTGAAGGACCCGTTACACCGGCTGAGTTAGGGACGCCGGATCAATTAGTTCCGAGCTAATCTAATTACATTTAAGTCGAATAACTTTCGTTCGGTTGATTTCGAACTAGACACAGGCTACGTGACGATGTGTCGTAGGTTTCCACCTTACGAAACGGAGCTCGAATGAATATATAAATTAAAAGATAGGGTTGCAAATTGCCGTCTAAAAGTTAGATGAAACGAATGAAATACTTCGCAGCCTCTTCTGTATTCTAAAAGAATATCGACAGAACATATATACACCCGCTTCGTTCACATCAGGAGGCGCATTTAACGATGTTCCGTGTTGCAGTCGAAAAAGAACTGGCAACGGTACCACGTTTTCTCATTACAGACGACGCGGTGTGTACACATGTCATCTTGCGGCATTTACATGGGCGCAATGGTGAAAATAAATTTCAAAAGGAGTACAGGGCTGGCGGAGAGAGGGAGAGCGGCGGAATCGGCTCGTCATGGCGTGACTGGCTAACCGAAGTGGGACGAGGAGCGAACAGTTTCCTGAAGGGGTAAGTTTGACGTTGAATTGATTGGGCCGCGCGTGTCTGTTTCAGCAAGGCAGCGGACGTTGCCTGCACCGGCGATGTTAGTGGTGACGGTGCTTGATAGTACATATACCGTGGTCACGCGATGATGCTCGGTTCGACGACGGCGCGCGTCCCTTCTTTGTGCAAAATGAAACGAAGCAATGGCCGACCGGTATCTGGACATTTTCCTCAAACCCGTGCGCCTTGCAGGGCTTGACCTCTTCTCCGGCTACTCGCCCGCCAAGATTCTAGACCGATAATATCATGCTTGCTTTATCAAATATTTTGGACCCCCAATGGGTGCCCATGGGCAGCCCTAAAAATCGCATTATCTTTGAGCTGCCGTAATTTCGCTCAAAATAATCGTACGGGGATGAGCCTAGCCTCATTTTAAAGGGAAAAGTCTCCTCTTTCAGACGCCCTACGCTATTTTTATCGTTTCTAATTTTTGTTGGCGAGCAAACTTCGCCCAACCAATTGCTCACATTCCAGCTTCCGTGAGAAGTTGTAAGAATTGTTTTCGCGGGAAAAACCACAATGGTTATCAAGAGGGAAGCTTCAGTTTTCCAACGCATCAAACAGAAGTGATCTACGATGTTTTTTAGCCGATATATGTCGAAATGATTACAGCTATAAAACTGTTTCTTTATTCTCGAAGTCCATTGTCCCTCGGGAAGCATTACAAATGCCACTGAATTCTCGTGTCGCACTATAGTATACCGATGCCCATCATTGTTCGTTTGGTTTCCCCCTCTAGTGCGTGAAGGCTTTTAGCGTCCGACGTATGGTAGGCGACGATCTCGCTGGATCATTTCCTCCTCGGATCAGCAGGGTGCCGAGGTTCGGGATCCGATGGGCGTTCCCAGCGAAAGACTATTGCAGGCAGCGAAAGTTAGCGGTGGCGTGATTCTGCCGATCTGAAAAGTTGCCACGCCTGGACGGATAAGGAGTCGCGGGCAAGAAATACGGGCGGCGGGTACGCGAAGGCAAAGAAGGAAGCAATAAGTGCGACGGGAACGAAGGGAAACAAAGACGGAAGGGCTGGCGGAGGTGACAGGAGGAACGGGCGCGGGTCGGAGAAGGATCGGCTGCCTAGGCTGCCGGAGTTGTTCGGTGACGACTTTACCCCTTCCATTAATCAACTCTCCTCCCCGCTTTTGTCGCTCTTACTGTTGCCATTGGCGTGGGCGCACGACCCGGCCGGGGTGGCTGCTTTAAGCCACACTCTGTAGCCACGTTGTGCTATTGCTCTTAACGCTAATGCTGCCCACCGACCGACTATCCGAAGAAAAACGAAGAGAACGGTCCCCGGTCCCGAAACTCTCCTCTACCTGTACCTGTGGGAGTTGCCGACATAGATCGATTGGTAATTCTTACCGAACCGGTCCCTCCGCCGGACATTCCCGGACTTCCGCGACACCTTCGTTCTGAGGACTATCGATTACGGGAAGATTAACCCGTCATGCGACAGAATCCAGCAGCATTGCTCCGAGCTATTTCCGGTGATTTCGTTAAGGAATTCATTACCATCCGTGAACAATGTTGCCCTTCTATTCTCGGGACGAGAGGGAATCTTTGCGTCAGGTGTTGAAAAATCTTAATCGGTCATCGTGACGTACATGCAAATGTGCTCTCGAGTCCACAGTCTCGGTCATCCATGATTTCTCCGTTCCCGGGAAATATCGATTGCAGGAGGCTGCATCTGTCCTGCGACAGAACCCGCGGCATTGCTCCGAGCTATTCCCGCGCGGGTTCGTTAATCAGTTAACAATTTTTCGACAAGTAGACTCGCCGTAATACAATATATCGTCGCTTCTCGAAACAGCCGACCGATTAACCGAGGATACACAGTTAAAAGCCCAAAAGTTAACGAAAGCTACGGTTAGTTAAAAAGCCGCGCGAATCAGCTTTAAATTGTTCGACGACTTTTAATACACGCGAACAATGAAATCCGCGAGCCGGAAACCTTTCCGATAGCCGTGCGGACATTTTACAATCAACGGCGCTGAATTATATCACTCCGAGGAAAAATTAACGGTAGAACGAATAGAAGTTCTGCATTACGCAGCCGGGCCGCTCGGGCGTAAAGCGGGTTAATAGCATTTAAGGAAAAGAAATAATTAAGCATAGGACATAATCAAATCGAAAGACCGGCAAGCTAGAAATAAAAATGTCGACGGCGGCGGCGGCCGGAAGACGGCCGAAGGAACGGGAAGAATTCAACGAGCAAAAAGATGGCCGGCGCGGAGCAAGAAAGCTGGAGCGAGGCTAAAGAACCGGGAATAAATTTCCCCGAGATCTATGGCCGCTGTGGCTAAAGGAGAACGTTATTTTGGATACGAGGGATGATACCGGTCGGAAACCAATTGCGCCCGCAGTCGTTTGTTCGATCGAACGTCTCAATTACTGCGAGCGCTATTTTCTTAACCTGAGAAACGACCGAATTGCATGTAATCTTTAAAGAAACAACGCCTCGTACGTTTCCAACGAGACTAGATTTTTTTCACGGACGAGATAGAACGCATCGTTACGATAAAAATATACGATAAATATTTTGCTCAACACTTACAAAACCACGTTAAGGATTCAATTTGATTCTGTTAAATTGTCTCGCCTTTTTCACAAATTATTTCACTCGAAGTACAGAACTATTTATAAATGTAGACTAATGCAAATGTCGCTGATGTAAAGTAACCGCTCTTAGCAGCTTTTAAGTAATCCCGCATCTTTCGTTATTATTCATAACGTTGCAGTTCCCGGAATGAAAATTTACCAGCTTAAAGAGTAGCGCACGGTTATTCTAAATAGGAAAGCGTAAGCAGAATTATTGTAGCCGTATTAGCAGCGGGGGAACCTTTCGCGGTAACATCTTGTAATTTGAATTTGCATTTTCCCCGCGTTACATTATTTCCGTATTATTCAAATTACATAACTCATTTCAATTACACGATTTCGTCTGTGCTCGCCCGCCGTCACCGCCGCCACGTCCTCTATCTTCCTCGTTAATTCTCAAGTTATCATAGTCTGATCCCTTCTCGCCTGCCTCAACCTCTGTCACATTGTCAATTCGTGTTTTGCACCATCGTTCCCAATAGATGTATCATTGATTCTTCGTAACCGCCTCGTTACTTAATTATTAAATAATAAGAAGAAAAGGCTGTACGAAAATGATTCGTGGAGAATCTCTTTGACAGAAATTGAAACGCTTCTCTCGCTTCGTTTATTCGATTTAAATCGAAGCGAGGCAAAAATAAAGATTCACACGAGCGTAACGCGGATCTCGCCGAGAAAATCGGACGATTGAAATGCAAGTCACTTAGTGGCTTTAATCGTTCTATCGAATGTTTTTTTTTCAATCAGAATCCCGAAAAGAAATCAATTTCACGTCGACGTTCGAACACTTTCAAACGTCGCTATTAAATCGCGCGTATTCCTTAAACAAACGCGTGCTCCACGAAACAGCGAGTCGCAATTTTTATTATAAACGATCTCGCTCATTCAGCGAACATCCTCATAACTAATAATCGCGCATCGATTCTTCGCGTGGGTATTATTCCAACGTCTCTCTCTCTCCACTCAAAGCAGCGTTAAATAAATTTTTCAAGCGCCATCCGAGCATTGTCGCGCCGCAGCGGAACGTATTCGAAACGCCTCGCGTCCGTTTTTTATCGAGAACTTCAGCTCGCATAAAAGCGCCTCGAACTCCGTCCGCGTTCCGTTTGTTCGACGTTCGAACGGCCGATACTTTATTGACAATTAGGTCGACGCTGATAATTCCCCGCGAACGTTTTTAATTCCGTGGCAGCCCGCCGTTTCAATATCCGCGGAATCATCGTACTCGAAACACGCGCGCGCGCGCGCTGCCTTCTCTCGAGGCATCGCGAACGACGAGGGGACGAGGAGACGAGGCGGTCGAGGACGCGTCCGTTCTCCCGGTAGAAAAAAAGCAGATCGAACGTTCAGCAATTCAGACAAAAATAACGCTGATATCCGATCACAATAGGAGTACAATGGACATCGGGGACGATGACTACCCGGGCTTGGGGCACTCAAAGAAATTGGCTGGTGGTTTCCTGACCCCGGTCGGCCGGACCTTAACGGATAGTTGGAAACTCTGGGAGCAGGTGGCTTTCGAATCGTTCTCTGAATCAGACCGCTTCAACAACCCCTTCCCCCGGCCGTCGCCCTCCTCCTCCTCCCTCTTTCGTCCCTCCCTCTCACCTCTGACTTTCCGTTCGACGGGGGGCGGGCGGGGCGTTGGGTGTGGAAGGAAAGGCCGGTCGGTCATTCTTTTCGCATTGCATCCGACAAAGAAGTTACTGGCTGCTGAGAGTTTCTTTAAATCCCGAATACTTTTCTCGCCTTTCCCGTGTAGATGGCCCGCGCGCTCTCCACCCTTGATCGTCTGTCGCCAGTCTCTCTGAACACCGCCGCGCTACCCTCCAGCCACTTCTCCACCCCAGCTCTCGCCAACCCCGGATCTCCCTTCCCTCGGCTAACCCCCGCTCACCCTCCCCGCACCGCCCTCCATTCCGTTTCCCGTCGCGCTCCCATAGCCTGATCCCTCTTGCGACGACTCCAAGTTTTTTCTTGTAAACACGATTCGACGACGTCGACGGTGTTATCGGAAGGATAACCGGTGGCGTGCTTTTATCGCGACTCGTTTTTCTCGCTAGGAGTTCCGAACTAGAGGAGCTCAGGATTCTCCGGTATCTCCTAAGATCGTTTACCGAGATATTAACACGGTCGGATGGTAGGATCTAGTAGGCCAATTCTCTACCTCGCGGAAGTTCTGCTGATGCCGGACCCTAGAGGTACCCCTGGAATTTGACGATTGCTTTTTCCAACGCTTTCGCACGGCGATCGCGACGTCGGTCATCCGAATTCGTGATGGCTGAATTTTATTCTGATTTGTTGGTGTATCCGAGGAGGAATTGTCAGCGTCTTTTCGCGAATCGCGAACGGAACGAGGAGTGATTGCCTTGGGAATGTTATCTGTTAAACGATGCGAAATCGGTTTTTCGTAGAATATAATTCTCCGAAAATGAGAGAGACTGAAATCGATTGCTGGGACACGCGCGGTTGGAAAATATTACGACGCGCGGCTCTTCGCGGGATATGGAGGTTATAAATTATGTTCGCGAAACCGTTCGTCAGCCGGCAAGAAGCAATTAAATTCAGCCTTCGTTGCCGCCGGCGAAATTAAGCGAAAAATCCGCGTGTGTATCGAAATTCATGCAGAAGGAAGCTGGATAAGCGGAAGTTGCGGCGGCGGCCACGCAATCATAACTTGAAATGGCGCGTTCAGCAATAGCGGCTACAGGCGCACTCGACCGTAGCATCAAATTTGACCAAAAAAATGGGACGGCGATAGAGAGAAGTGAAATTGCGGCCGCGGTTGTTTGTAGCGACGTTTGAATTCGTGAAATTTTTAAAAATGACGACACATCATACGTATATTGTCGCTGAAAATCGTGGTTTACGCGTGCACACCGTTCGCCAATTGTTGCGCGATTTATGATCATCAAATCGCATTCGACGGCGTCGATATTTATAACCGAACCCTTCGAGGACGACCGATTTCCAAAATTACACATACACCTTCAATAAAAAATAACCAGAACAAAAGTCTGATAGATTTCAGACTAATTGCCTTCTTCGACTGCTTCAAATTAAATAAAATATTTGTTAAAATGAAAATACGCGATTTTTCGCAATGTTAGACAACGTTGAACTATTCTCTATAGTCACAGAACGCGTAAATATTTATTGCAAAAATATGGCGGTGCTCCTTTGCGGAAATACAGAGACAATATATCGGTAGAGATAATAAAATGCAATTATTATCGCATTTGGTTATCCGATTTCCTACTCGGTTATTCGTGAACAGAAATTCAGACGTGTTTGCAAGTTGTTTATCCAGGCTTAAGGCATGTAAATTGACACTCTGAAACGATTTTATTGTATTTGCGTCAGTTATGTGTGCAGAATTTGAAGCTTGTGTCGGAATGCAATTCGCGTTGATAAATTGAATTGCCGCGGAAACAGGAAATATAGACCGGAATAATTTCAAAATTCATGGCTTCCTCTATGGAACGGCGGCGGCGTCACCAAGTCTGCTGCAGCTAGTTCCTCGGCGAGGACAATGGGCCCTGATCAATCTACTCCAGCAAACACCATACATTATTTCCTACGTCACCTAAGCAGAACCTGCCGGTTTCAGTTACACCACGCTGCGCGATACTGGTTCAATAAACGAGTAACTAGTTTCCAGATCCGTGCGCGATCCGAAATCTTTTAAGCTACAAAATGAATTCCGGCACGGTTTTGTAAAACAATATTTATTACTCGATCTTACGCATAAAAATGTTGCTCCATTGAAACACGCGATCTTTGCTCGTAAAAAGCATCCGTGAAAAGAAATACGATTTTACTATTATTTCGAGTAGCATTTCATTACGTTCTGCCATTTATCAATCAGCTTTTCGATTACAATTTTCACAAAATGTTTGGAGTTTTCGAGATGAAAAATCTTGGCTTCGATTAGAAAACAAAAAGGAAGAACTTCATATCGAAATTTGAAAAATTTCTTCTTGACGAAGTTAAGTGACACGCACGAAATGTATTTTTATTTTAAGCATTTTATAATTGTGGAAGCTTTTAATAAATTTCAGGATTTAATAAATGTTGAAGCATTTAATAAATTCGAAACCTCGAGCTTCGTAAGACATTCTATGTCGCTATGTTCAACAATTGGAAAGCAAACGATGAATCGCGATCGTTTATTACATTCCGAGAAGATTGTATTTATTTACGGGTGAAATGAATCTCGTCCGACATTCCCGAAGACCGAATGCCGGGATTCATAAAATGATATGTCGTTTTATCTGCAATAATTAATCTTCATTTGCCGGCACTTCCCAATTTCGGACCGCTCTTTTCCTCGTCGAGCCGCGAACTTTACGTGACTCGAGGTTGTACCGGATACACCGGACACGCGTGCAGCGCGGCCTATTACATGAGAGCATGTTGCACGTGGAAAGAATAGGTGGTACCGGCCCTCAAAGAATTGCGAAATTTATCGCGCATTATTTTAGACAGCATTATCGCCCTCCAGATATTGCTTTGTACTTTATGATCCACTAAGTCCCGCTCTAGTATTGGATATTCTGATGGCAATATTTTACACACCGGAAATAACATTCACGTTTTAAATCTACGCGGTGACGACAATCCGTGATGCGCAAAAATGATTTCGACAGTCAGAACGTTTCACAATATTTTTAACAAAATCGAGGTTTCAACTATTCGATTTTGACTGGCTTTAGTTGTGCGACAGTTCAATATTTTTATTACAACCACGTTTAACGCTCCAACGCTCTTAATGTTCTAGTTAAAATGTTTTATTATTCGGAAATTCTATTCGATTTTGCGCGATCAAAATTAGACGCGAAATGTCGTTCGTTTGATTTGCGTTGGATTTCGCGGCTGCGGAGTGCGATTGCGCAGTAGCGCAAACTTTCTAAATCGTAGTAGAATCGCGAACGTCATAACATTTATAAATTCAATAATTGCAATGAATTTTGTTCACTTACTCGTTGATGTTTTCCAATCAATTCGTCTGTTTTTTGCACAGTAGAAGCATCTTCGGCGTATTTATGACGTAATGACAGAAACAAATGATCGACAGTCGATTTTGGTTAATACTTTGAACGTTTTCTCATTGCGTCGTTTGGTACTGTAGATTGATCCGTGATTTGTGCACTTACTGGTTCATGCAAACGATTGTACGTTTTAGCAAACAACGTGACAAAGTTGTGACAAACAAACTTATGACAAACTTAGCAACACATGTCACAAACTGCTTCACGTAAGTAATACGTCAACCAGAAGTTATTTGGTTACCAGGCAACGCGAGCTTCTATTCCTCGCCACCAGGAGCGCCACTATCGCCCACAGGACAGCGCCATAGCCCCCGTTAGATCGAACGCAGTTCCGCAGCCAGTGGTCAATTATTTGCTTTTTAAGGTGATTAATTCAAATGTTACAACTTGATACTAATTAAATATCAAACATGAAGTGATTGGAAGTCTGATGGTTCAATCTCTGACGAAGCTCCGTCGCTATCATAGGATTTAGGTGAGTTCAAAATACTGCTTCGTTACCCTTTGGCAAAATTCATGTATCGCGGTCTTTTGCGCCGAGAGACATTTACAGATCGCTTTGTATAATTAATATTTCGGAATTAATAAATCACTTGAACGCGATAATGGGTTTCTTTGGGTATTGTATTTGATATTGCCTGAGTGGAATTAGATGTGGGAAATCTTCTTTTATGATGGTAATGCGATGTATCAGTCTTCTCGAAAGACTTGAAGTGCAACCCTTTGAAGTTGCAGCAAATCACAGGCGGCCATGTTCCCACCTCTCGTAGCTCTCGATTCAAAACGAAGGAGTAGGATCGCGGGTTTTAGAATTTACAAATTTATCATCAGTAAATTCGTTTGCAACTAATTCGAAATCGACGATTACACGAAGCTAATGGCTGTAAAGCTGTGTTCGTATTTTTCTTTAAATACCAATTAGACTATAAATTGGCAAAATATTTAAATTTCAAGACTATCCTAAGCAGAATTTCGATCCACGTTATCTCGATGGAAAAGCAACGCGGTCGAGATAAAAGGCGCGGCACGTTTTCCTGTAGCTTTTGTTTAAAAAAAAAAATCATTTACCGTTGTGTTCACGGCACTGTCCAAGAAGGCGTGCAAGCAACAAACAACGCGTCTCGATTACGGTGTGGAAATTTGAAAAAAAAAAATGCTCCGGACCCCGGGTGGAAAGGGTAATTGTCGACAGTCGGGTTTTGTTAGTGCTCGAACCCTTTTTTTTCTCCGGCGGCGATGAATGTTCGCAGTGACCCTAAAATACTCTATTTACGACACAGTAGAGCATTCAAAATTCTATGGACGCCGCGCAGAACGTTATATTCTAATGAATGTGACTGCAAGGAACCAAGAAACCATGAACCGTTGATTTGTGTTGCTCGGCGGTCGGGAGGGAAAAAAAAAAAACAAACGAACAACCTGAACTACTCTGTGAAAATGAACCCCCGGGGGGGGATTCTAATTCCTGAGCATATCACGGCTTTTTCGTCCGCTTCAAGTGGAAGGAAAAAGAGAGTGTCGTTTAGAAACGTCATTTCGAAGGAGTGCTTTTCGACGTGTTTCGTTCGGATACGCCGCGGACATTGTAGTCGGCCGCACGCATTAATCATAACATCGACCTATATTTTCCTCTTGCATACAAGCGACGACCACTTTCCGAATGACTGCGAGATTTTTAATTGTTCCGGCTACACTTGTCGACCATCGATTACACGGCTACAATGCCATCGCGTAACTACCAGACACGGCCAGACCTTTATGCAGAATAAAAATTCTCTAACGCGTTTGCAAAAAAAAAAAGAACACGCACAGAGTAAAACCGTATTTTCTGTATTAATAAATTTAGCGGACTGAAAATTGCACAGCAGTTTTATGAGATTCTTCTTCAATTGTCTCAAGAATAGTTGGCAATTTATTACTCTATTTATACAAGATTTATCAATAGACTCTCGAATGTCTGAGATTTCTATAAATAAAGCTATTTAATTCTCGATTAAACTATAATTTTAGAAGCGATTGTTACGCTATATTTAACCGAGTAATCTATTGAATTGTGGATAGAATTTTCGTTGCTTTCGAAGAATGTTTTAGGAAATTCACGAGCGTCGGTGTTGAATTCGGAACCAACTATTAAAAACCTGCTGGTAAATTGTTAATTTGCATACACTTTCGTGATTTTGGTTTCCATCCTTGGAAATCGTTAATTTATTTTATCCGATCAAACATTCCGCCTTTGATTCCCACCAAGAATCGGACGGTTAAATTATCGATGAGAAAAACGTGAAATTTTCACATTCTTACAGAAACGGTGTAATTAAATCTCGTTGGTAAATAGTATTAACGCTTCGAGCATGGTATATTTGGGTATCCCAAACTTAACGTCGAAGATAGAATTACGACGTTTAATATTCAGCGGTACGATCTTAAATCATTCTCGCTCTCTCGCATCGACGACTCCGGCGCTCT
Organism: Augochlora pura; assembly: GCF_028453695.1. Classification (NCBI taxonomy): domain Eukaryota; kingdom Metazoa; phylum Arthropoda; class Insecta; order Hymenoptera; family Halictidae; genus Augochlora; species Augochlora pura. The sequence continues at coordinate 24,081,416 of NC_135773.1, forward strand.
TCCATTTTCTTGCTAAATAACAGATTATTATCAAACCGGGATCGAGCGTGCTCATTTTCGCGTGGTTATCGAGAAGCACGGCTTCGTTTACAAGTGGATACATACGTTAACTTCCCCAGATTTCAGCGGTAAATCCAAGTTTACGAAGGATCGCGGCGGACTCGGGGGTGGGGGGGCTCTCGCAGAATTTACGCGCAGTCGTTTTCTTCGTGGCCCCGGTTTTCGCAGGTAAATGCGCGGGGCTGTTGCGTCTCTTTCGCGCAGGTGGGAACGATCCCGGCGTTGTCGGTCTTTGTAATGCATAGTAATCGATAGACGCCCCGCTATCTGCGCTGCTCGTAGGACACTTTTACCAGAGAGAACCACTTGTTTGCCCGATTTAGTGTCACTCAGGCTCCCCCGCGCCATCGATAACGAACCGCAGCGAATCTTCTTCACCAGGCAATTAACAGCTCCGTTGCAGACGCGCTACGATCTTTCCACGGCAATTGAATTGTTCCTCGCAATTCCTACCTCCGCGGACGTGCGCGTATTCGTTAAATTAATCGATTATTATCCTGAAAAAATTTTAGAACGTACGAGAAACGATCGTTTATTTTTACACGAAATTAAACTGTATCACAAGGCATTATATATATATCCTACGTTGTTTTTATATAGATCGTATCATTTTTACAGATAGATATTTTATCCTTTTTTCTATACTCAATCTCAATCATATACGATTCTTGAATAGGGACATTCGATTTAATTTTCCGTCGGCTTTAACGAAACATCTTAACAAAGAAATTCGACCGTGCCGTTATCAATCATATCGCATGACAGCAGTTTTTCGTGGAGCACGTTAAAGTCTCGGGGGCTGGCGCGATGTGTTTTCGGGATACCTGTAATACTGCCCGGGGTATAGCCCGGTGCGTCTTTTGTTTAAGGTAACAGAGTTCTGAGACCGTTTTGTCAGCTTCCTCTCGAGGCCGGGAACGTGAGATCGTTATTTCATTATGGTTAATTTGAGACTGAGTGCGCTCATGGCTGGCTAACGAGATAGCAGAGGGATTCTCATAATTAGAGGGAAGATTAACGAGCGCCACAATGCGCGATGTCACGACGAATAACGTTTATTTATATTTACATTCGGGTTTTGTTGAAAGCGCCTCTCGTCCCCCAAGCTTATCTTATTTTACAAAACGAAAAATCGAGCGCCACCGCGAAACGATCGAAATCGTTAACCCTTTGCGAACGAGAGTGACCGAATAAATTTTATCAAGGTTACTTGCGTTCAGAAAATTGTTTAGAGCTTTTTAAACGTTGCACGAGTCGCAAAATTCAATGGCATAATAAAAATGCTCCAGGTAATATAAAATGGAAGCGCTACAAGTTTTTGGGAAAATATATTTTGGACTTCGAGTTGAAATGGCTGTCCGACCGCAAGGGGTTAAATGAACGAAACAAATTAGACGAAAATGGGAGAGCTCGTCGAGAACTATCGCATTTAATTAACGTTCCTCGTCGGAAATAGTAGTATTTATAACGCGCGAGGAGAGATAGAAATAAATATGTCTCAATTTTTCTCCGCGTCCACTTAATTTCTGGACGTTCAGTACCGTATTAGCTTAATAAGTGGCCGTTTCATATATCTTAATGTAAGTGCTTTTCTTGGGTATCTAGAAAATCCCCGTAATGCTCTCTACAAATCACATCGCGGAGGAAAGATTCCGCGAGGTACCTAGGTGGCAGTAAATATTAAAACGTTTCGGGTACACGGGGATGTGAAAAAAATTGCGTTTCCGAAATGTTCGCCCGGCGAATACATACATACGCTCCATAATTTTCCTAAAACTATATTTCGTTGTTTACCTTCACTTAAACCTCGTAAATCGTACAGGGTTCCGTAAGTTCAAAGCACGTTCCTCCGTTTCCATAGAATACCGCAAATAATTACATCTGCTTAAATTACGCTCAATGGCAACGCGGTTTTTATTACATTCATAAAGTACCTGCTCTTGATACGTGCTCCGCTACGCCACGTTTCAAGAAGATTTTTAATGTTTCATTTGCAACAGTTTTCCGTTTTAATTAACAGGTTTCTCTGTCTTGTTTAGTCATATATGGGTATAATAAACAGTCATAGCGTCGACCTTAATTGCGGTGCTGGATAAATGTATTCGCACAGTGCACTTTTCATGCCGCGTTTTTGATAGGGTTGATATTACACATTCGACGCGCGGAATAAAAGACAGTAGCACGAAATCGATCGCAAAAGCATGCTTATCGATTAACAAAAATGATGAAAACATCGACATTTCCTTTTTATAGATTTTCTCATTCGAGCAGAATACTTTCACGGCCGTATTAATCTCTTAGCCGCGACGCGCCATTATATAGCGGCTTTCGAAAAATTTTCATTCGCGCGAAATCCATCCTAACGGGTTAATTACGAACGATCGTTTTCGATTCCAATATTTCTCGTCGCGAGACGGATTCGCGTTCGAGCGATTGCACGCGAAACAGTCTTTCAGCTTTATAATCGTCGCTTAATGTATCAGAATAAATTGGACCGCGGCGAGCCGAGCTTTTTGCCGCGAGAAAGGAATCGTTCCCTCGTTATTTCGGTCGTCGCGCACTACGCGCTAAATAGTATTTTCTGCAGTTATAAAATTGCATGCGCTACGGCCACGGCCGTAATAGCGGGCGCATACACGATAATAACGGGTCCGCGGGAATAAAAGAATCCGGTGATGAACGTCGCCGAATTTTTCATAAAAAGCACGCGCCGAGAGCGTGATGCCGCGGTTGATTTACGATCCCGTATCCTGTAACGCGGACAATTTTTCTCACGTGATGGGCTTCATAAGCAAATGAAGCGTTATTAACTTCTTATGAAGCCGCCCGAGTCCCCGTGAACAATGCCTTCGGAATTACACGCGCAGCCCGTGGAAGGAAGGTAGAGGTTACTGGTTGTCGGGCTATCGATCCGTCGTAATTCCGTTGCCCTTTGCGCGCACCTACGGGGTAAGTAGGTAACTGGAGTTTCAAACTGTGAAATAACAGGGACGATAGTGACACAACGCCGCAGCCGATTGGCTTTCCCCATGCGAAATATCAATGCCCGGCGACGAATATCAGAAAACCTAGCAGCAGCGTTCCATTAGTTGGTACGCCTGTGCGCCTGCGGTCCCCGCAGTCCAACGAATCACCGGCGTTTACCTTGTTTATTTATTTACTTATGGGAATTGTCTCATTCCACCGCGACGGACGACCGAGTCCAGAACCGGACTCTACCGGGCTAACTCTCTGATCTACTTTTGCGACATCACTGGTCTCCAACTTCGAAACGGTTTCGCGTGTCACCTGATTTAAAGCATCGTCAAAGAAATAGTCGGGTTCACTTGTGAAAATTTATCGCCTGAATAGTTGTAGAATAATAGGTGTACCTCGGGATTCGATATCTAAGAACAACGTTCAATTATAAAATTTGCAAAACTTACTGCATTCGTAAGATCGAGAAGTTTAATAATTATTTTTAGGCAACACTGTAATTCTTGTCTTCTTCCTTGTTTCTCTTCGACGCGAATTTTCGCGAGGAATAAAAGTTTCCAAGAAAATTAGCCGGAGACCCGGCAACAAGGATAAGCTCCATATGTTAGCCCGCGAGTGTCGAATCCTATGATTGGACGAATTTTTCTATAGAAGAACAAGGTTACAAACCCCGTGCCAATATTGGTTTGTAAGATTGGCTGATCAAGTCGTGTTTCGGAGCGGGATCTGCTTTGTCCCACGTGGCTTTTATATTGAATTGCCGGTATTCTTCGCGAATCCAACAAATTCTTCGGCAAATTGGATTAGACAGCATCTGTCGGGAAATGTGTGTCCCGTTTCTAATACCGGCTTTGTCTTTCCCGAGACAAGCGATGGAAATGAATCTTATTTAGTCGACGATTTCAGTGTCATTTAGAGCAAACAGTGACAGCAGAAGACAAATTTATCGAGCCCCGATCCTCGGTGTTCTCTCGCATCTGTAATAAATAATCTGTAAAAAAAAATTTAATTTTCTAAAGTCGTACAGTTTTGTAATTTTGTGCCGTATCAGACAGTTAATTAAAATTTTCTGATATTACAAGAATTAATAAAGAACATTCAAAGCACTCCTCAAAGTCTTCGTTTGTTCTATTGTCAATATAGCATCCGGCGTTTCGACTGTTAATGTCGCAACAAAGCGACGAGGTTTGTTAGCAATAATCCACACGAATACCGTAATTTGTTTATGACAAACGATGGCAACGCAAACGTCATTAGCGGGGAAATTCAATCATCTTCGTCTCTACGTTCCGTTTCTACTGTAGTGTATTCGGTTTCAAGGCTGAACAGAGTATCTTTAATTAATGGAGAGGGATAGACGATCCGAATAATAGTCCCGCGGAATGAAAGGGAATTTCAAGTTAGACGATATTAATTCACGGTGTAGCAATACAATTTGTAATTGTATTTCTTCGGGCGAATAGCAGCGTAAGCAGCTGCGAAAATCAAACCCCTTTTCTTACATGCGTTCCTAGGCGACTGCAGTATTTATGCGCGTGCGATTTAAACAGTCGGCACAATGTTCCGGCAGTTCGGCAAGTTTCGCGAGCAAGACTGAACATATCCGGGCTGCTTAATTGATTTTCCGGCGTGACGTATAAATTCGGTTAAAAGTTCACGATGTAACCGAATACGTCCCTCGAGTTTCTTTCACTCTTCCGAGACCTGCCAAAATGTTTTATTCACAGTCTCCCGGAATAATATTTTCCATTGATCCGCTGCGATTCGACGAAGCTTGTTTCGGTCGAATTTTTAGCTCGGATTGTCTTCAGAGTTTACGAGAACGCTCGGTCGTTGTTACAATAAAGAGGTTACACTGTGCTTTTGGATCGCAAGGAAAAGAGTCTGCGAAGAACACGACTCCTTCAGATTCCGCAGAAGATTAAAAGATCGGCATTCTTTCCGGGGAAGTTGTTCGATCGCGAACGATTCGAAAACGAAGTTGAGAGTGGCCGGTCAGCCAATGAAAAGGAAGAGAGAGACCCTTTATTACCCACATACCACTTATTAAAAGCTCCTCGGCTCTCCGGTAGCCGGGCATCGACGGAACTACGTCGAGGAGGCTATTGATTAGAGGGTCATCGCTTTCAAAGACAATATTTATAATGGTGGTAATGAACAGCGACGCGGGGGGGAGGGGAAAAAAAAAGAAAAGTGAGAAAAACGGTCCGAAGGGGGATTAGAGAGGGAAAGGAAAATCGTGGAGGGTCGAGGCCAGCAAGATTTATTCGAAGCGACGAACCGGGTCTTTGCCATCGAACTCTCTGTGTACTTTCCACCCTAAGATATTGCGGTCGTTTCCCTTTGGTCAGAAAGAAGCCGAGTAGAAGTCGACCGGCCGTTTTTTCGGTCCGATCCTCGCCCGCCTCGCCCGCCCCCCCGTTCCTGAAACGACCATTGGTTCCACCTTGTCGTCCGAGTGCTCGCCGTGCCCTCCGCGCGTACCCTTCCCAAGCCCACCCCTATCAATTCATTGGATTTTTAGCGGCGACTGGTTATAACCGGTGCTTTCGCGTGAAATGTGCCCCCACCGAGTTAAAAATTGGCTTCTAATATGATATACGCAGGTCACCATATGGCCGTGAGAGCGCCGCAAAGCGAACGATATTTTCAGTTTCTTCGCCTATTCCGGCCCCCCCGGTCCTCCCTCTCTCTGTTCGCGCCGGCTTACCTCGTTCCGTTTGTCGAACAGCCTCTCTCGCATATTCTTTCCCGTTCGGTCTCCGGCTAACGTACTATCGGAAAGCGATAGTATTTTCGCACTGGCGGTTCTCTTATTGCGCGGCCATATTTCACCGTGTCCCCCATCGCAGGCAGCGGCGGCGGCGCGCTGGCCGGTAAGCTGCGCGATCCAGGCGGGCATCCTTTTGCCGACAGGGGAAGGACCGACAGAGAGGATACCGGTGCATTTAATATGCAATCGGCCCCGGGAAGCTGTCGAAGAACTGGCGAAAACACGTGCGGCACCTCTACGTTGGCAACCGGGCATCCCGGAGAACCCGGGGCTCGGCGACATCTGGCCCCGTCCTCTCTCTCTCTCTCTCTCTCCTCCTCCTCCTTTCTCTCTGGACAGGAACGGCAATAAACTTTCAAAGATCGTTTTTACGCTTTTGATCGCGGACGTGCTTAAAGCGTCGTCTCCGATCGTCGCGCCAACGCCAGCCCGTACCCGCGCCCTCGTGTGTACACGTGCCGCGCTGACCCGCCGGAAACTGGGGAATCTTTCCGTGAAATTATGATTTACGCTTCCTTCGTGGAACTCGAGGCGACGACGACGACGACGACGACGCCGGCGTCCGTCCACGGGAATCCGGATTTAATATTTTTCTATGGGAACCGGGGGAGGGAAAACCGTTAACGACAGCCCGGGGTAGTTAGCGAACCGGAAGCCGATCGTCCGTTTCGATGATCGCTGATTTCAGCTGCGGCTGACCTGAATGGAGTATTTGGGAACCGGACCTTTTTAGGAGAACTTTCGAGCGGGGTCCTTTCGAAATTACGTCGTTTCAGGGATAATCTATTTTTCAAGTAGAATCACAATTGATGTCGTCGTTACAAAATGTTTCCTTCGAGCGAATAGGCGGAAGCAGTTTAAAGACTCTTATTCGAAGAACTTTAGGCGGACAGGTCGGAGGGTACGTCGTTTCATTGAATGAAAGCCTCCAAGTGAAGCGCACGGAAAACGCATCGGCATTAGCGTGTAGCAGTCAATAATATGGATTAAACGAGGCCGATTAACCGGAACTAATTGCGCACAACTCGAGACAAGCCATTAAATCCCATTTGAGCGATCGAGACTACCAATCGGTAACAAGTAACTTAGTAAGTGGATCAAGACGCGGTTCCTGGCAAACTAAGAACACCATTTTCTTACCAACTAATTGTGGCGAAATGCCTCGCTAAGTCGGAATAATCCCATTTTCTTCCTTAACTCGCGAGGCTTGTTCACGTTCTCTTAATCCTTGTAGCATTAAATACCATCCCTCTCGATTACCCATTGATTTCTTTCCGTCAAGGACAGAGAGAATCATTTCGCGAACTCGAGTTAACATAACTAATTAAAATTGTGTAAGATATAATTAAATAGAAATTGATCTTCGCATGATTTATTCTTATATTATATTTGCCATATGTAAATGTAAAAATTCGGTACAAAATTATATATATATTAATAATTCCGGAGCCGATGTACCCACGGAGAAGCAATTGAGAAGATCATATCTGTTTCGACTATCTTAACGCGAATATGCGAACGTTTTCCATGCATTTCTGATTCTTCTTACGAGCACCGTGAATAGAAATAGCGTCGTTCCTCAGATGGATTAATTAAGATATAGGAAGACAGAGAGGGTTCGGCGCTACAGTAAAACCCTCGATAGGAAAAATAGGGTGGGTGTCGCCGAGGGAGATAATCCCGCGACGAAAACGGACGAAAAACGAGCGTCTACCCCACGCTGATATAATTTATTTATGATGGCGAGCGAAGGCGATAAAATTCCGTGAAATAAGCCTAACGAAACTACAGTTTCGTTCTTTATCGAGTCTACACGTCTTCTGCAATATTTCCATAAGTCGTCAGCCTTTTATCTAGTGCAAGCATCTAGGAAATTGTTCAATAAATGTTACAGCTTGACTGTACCGATAATCATAGATTACGAAAAACGAAGAACATTTATTTATGAAAAGAAAAAGGAAAGACGGCATGAATACTTGTATAGAAAGAAATTTTTATTAACAATCAAGTGGCAAAGTGTTCAAAGATCGATTTGCAGTTCTGTTAACGGCACACGCGAATAACAGCAATTGTAGCTTAAGGGATTAATATCCGTAATGTTTGAACACAGTGGTCTTATGCTAATAATGCGATTCGGAAGCGGTCGGGATCGGTCGTTCAAAGACAATTCGTCGGGGCGGAAGGGAGAAAAGGGATGAAGTATGGCGTTGGTTCGCTATACAACCTCCACTCCGAACGGAGAGCCTAATCAGACCGATTCAATTCCAGACGATGAGTGACGTCGAGGAGAGGAGCGAACAAAACTAGACTAGCTCGTTTGCCGGTCTCTTCCATTTCGTCGACAGAGGATCAGCGCAGGATAATAGGATTTTTTGACGTATGAGAGCCACCCGGCGCTCTAACGGGTGGGTCTAGGAAAAAAAAAAGAAATCATGCTTATTGCTGACTAGGCGAGATCCACTTGCGCATCGCTGCCTACGAAAATAATGCGACATGGTACCCCGGTAACGTCAGCTGTGCGCTTCATATTTCACGGAATAGCTATCTGTCTATTTCGCTGTCTCTCGATGCCTCCGTTTCCCATCGTCCGTTCCTTCGTTTTTCCTTTTCCGGGTGCTCATTCCGCGCGCGCGGCTCTCTTCCGCGTCGAAATTTTTGATTTCACTATAGCTCCGCGTTCTCCACGGTTTGCGAGGGTGTGTCGCTTTTCGTAGTCGAGCTGAGTCGCGAAATTCGGATAACCGCGCGCCGGCCGTCCTTTTAACCGCGCGCGCCCGGGGTGGAGACCCGCTTGGAAAAAAAGCCGAAAAGAAAACGATTAATGGCTTAATAAGGTCCAACTTTACAGGTCGTTTACCTTTTTGCCGCGCGCAGTGATACGGCCGGCAAGCACAATTGAAATTCTGCAGAGAAATGCGCATCCGCTCAGCAATTTATGTCCTATTAAGCGATTAAACCGGTCTCTCATTGTTTCTTTCGTTTATTGTTAAACGGAAACGGCCGGTCAGATCGGTTTAATCGGAATTAATTTAATGCATGTAAATTCGTTGCGTAACCGTGCTCGAAATTAACTCGGTTACAGAACGTAAATTAATAATGTTCGTTAGATCACGCGCGCGTAATTTGACGATAATGCGTTCAATACATTCGGAAGAAATTCGCGATCTTGAAGCGCGAAGAATTCTATTTTCTATTTACGGAAATTGTGCAAGAGGGAAATGCATTTTCATTGAAATTTTCTATCTAGCCAGTTAGTTATATTTAACGAGGACACTTGTTTGACGAGTTATATCTGTTGTCCGGTTTTAAAATATATACGAGCCGCGTTTATTTTCAAAGTGGTCCAATTCCTTTGCTATTATTTCAATAGATTCTATAAATTAAACTCCTTTAGATACGGTTAGCAGTGTGACTCATTGATATCATACACGTGTATTTTTAGTCGCATTGGTACGCGAACCCTTAAATATGCGCGACAGCTGACTGATTAAAATCGAGTTTAGACAGCTCTCATCTCGCATGAAGATCCGCCGTCTACTTGCATGACAGACATGATTTAATGAAACGCCTAACTCATAAATACACATTGTAAAGACCGGTGCGTGCTCCCTCAAATAATGCTAACTAGCACGTTTGCTTTATGCCATGCTTGGTCTCTTCTCCTCGAGATTTTCTACCCTGCATGATTACGGTATCTCTCATCTACACGGTTTGACTTGGTAAAATCCAGTAAGACGCATTTTTTATCCTTCGTTTGCATCGCGGTTATGCCCGCGGCCAGCAACAAAATATGAATTTCTCGCTTTTCGCGGCGCAGGCGGCTGCAATGCCCGCAGGAATACACAATGACGCGCATTATAATTTCTCCGCTAGGAGGGGCGTCAGCATTGCCTACAATATCTTTTCATTACATTTTAGGTTCTTTATATTATAATTAATTCTTCAGTTTCTATAAGAGCTTCACAATGAATGCTATATGTATGTATACTGTGAAATCATTATACTATACGAATTCTTATTCGAATTTTTATTATGATATTTATATTATAATATTATAAATATTGAAAAATAGAAAGGTTTTCTGGATTCGGAAGAATTTAAGATTTCGCGGACGGCTTTTAAATTCCAAGTCGCGGTGGAAACTTTCCCAGGCACTGGAGGCAGCGTTGTAACGCTTTAACTCGGCGTATAAGTATTTCATTTGCCGGTGGAATGGATATTGAATTTTTCAGGGAAATAGTTGATTACACATTGGTCGGCGACCCAGGCAACCGAGAACTATTCTTATCCGCCGGTTTCAGTTCCGGAAGCAACTCTAACGAACTGCAATCTGATTTTATAAGGTACAAAGCTCCCGCAGGTGGCACACCGGGGACCACGGGGCGAGCGTTGGTTTACCTAATTGTAAGGCGGCGAACAGTGACTAAAAGAACGGGGAGGTGGGAAAGAAGAACGGAAACGAAGATTCTCGCACGGCCCCGGTGTACACCCACGTACGAGATGCGAAGCGAAGTCTTTCCCACAGGACCGGAGGTAGACACTTTCGAGATTACGTTCCCTCTTCGCCGACGTGAATTGATCCGAGGACCATAAGACATTCCCTGTCCGGCACGTTATTTTCTCCGAATAACCAATCGGAAAGAAAGCAGTTGAAGCAGCACGTACCGTGATCGCGAGAATCAAGAGAGTGATTTTTATTTCTTCGAATGTTTGTGCTCCGACGGTCCGGAGGCGCGGCCGATCGATTGCCGAGCGTAACATATTGACAGATATCCTCGAGTTTCGTAACCCCCCCTCCCGGACCACCCTGCCGCCCTTCGCTTTTTATTTCTTTTCGTTTCCCCTCGTAATTATTAGCACCGATATTATCAAATAAAACTGACAGCTGTCGTCAGACATCTTCGCGACGCCGCGCGTTTTTAAGGTAAATATAATAGCAAGATTTAGAAAAATTTCTTCCCCGTTTCATATTTAGCGTAATTGCTATTTTTTCCGAATCGATTCGACCGGGCGTCGATGAGATTGAATTATGAAAACAGTATTAAAATAACTCGGTGATCATAACGTTGAAATAACTCGTTATTTATTCTGTGAAAATATTGTTGTATCATCGAGTCTCCTTTTTCCCTTTCATATTTCTGCTATGCTCTGAAACAGACACTTTATGTTCCGAATACGTTTCCCTCCAAACTCTGCATTTTCTACACAGTTGACACCTGAACACCAAGTACTGAACGTAACGACTCCAATTTGTACGCGTCACTCCTTATAACGCGATTTTCTTTCACTCCGTGCGCGCGCGTGTGTGTGCGTGCGTGTGCGTGCACGCGGAATCGTGCTACTCTACGTGGGCATTATGTTTCTGGAAGCGGTGTTGCGTTATCGTGCCCATTGTTCCAATACTTAAGACCAAGTCCACGGATTTCATAAGTACGCGGTGCAGACGAATATGCAAAACGCGACGGTACGGAGACTTTAATTAAAAAGAATGAGGAATGTCGCTTTCGTTCGCTCTAATGAAATCTTTAAAGGAAGATCCAACCGGTTTTTCTTTTTTCTTTTTTCTTTTCTTTTTTTCGAGCGACGACTATTGCGCCGGTCGGAACGGATATAAATACATATTTGCATAAGCAGCCGTAATCTATTCGCCGCGACGTTGGTATCGTTTTGGAGTTAGGGGAAGAGGCTTAACGCGTCCGAGCCGCTTCAAAACTTCGAGCAGACGTCGTTAACTATGCCACTGACAACCTCGTGTTATGCGTAAAGCGACTTAATAGCGTGTCACGCAACATAACAATGTTCCCGGGTAGATCCGATCATGTTCCAGTTACCAGGCACGAGATACTATTGGCGGAATTAACAATAAATAGTTTAGGAACTGCTACGTCCGCGTCGACGTGCCTCTATATCGGTTCGCCCGCGAAACTGCATCTACATATACTATCCGCCGGCATCGACACTTCTCGGGTTACTAATTATGGGACATTACCGACTTCCGGAAGTTAGCAGTTTCCCATTTACCACTCCTTTGTGCCCATTATCGGTCGTACCTGACATTTCGAAAACCAAAATTGATGCCCTATCTGATTCAATAATACTAAAGTTGAGTCAGAACTTGGCATCCTTGGTCTAGATGAGGCGCTATTGACGTCGACGGTTTGACGTTACCCGCGAACGTTTCCCCGCGTTACAAACGCGCTCAGAATTTATATGTATATCGTCTGTAACAATGTTTGTTATGACTCATATTTCGTATAGAAAAGTCTTCTCGCTCCAGTGAAATTATTTAAGTTCTGAGGGATACATTTTCCATCTAGTTCTTATGCATATAGTTTTCTACGTGAACGAATAGACGATCGAGGAACGAATTACTATTTATTTTAGAGAGAAACTAGACGACGGGAACACTGGTATAAATAGGCGGTTGCTGACACCAGATTACAAAGTTCGTTCTGTCTACCAAATTAGCAGTCGAACGTGCTCTCGATAGATCCTTATCGCACACAGGTTTTCGATCCCCAAGTTTTAAAGTTTCAAACCTATTTCCAGGGCAACTCGAGTCGAATAGCTACATCGTTATTCCGCCAGAATAGAATTTCTGTGATTCTCAATTAAAGAACTTTAAAAGATTGAAACCCTTCCCGGGAAGTTTTCTTTTTCGTTCGGCGTCCTTAAAATCTCGATATCCAAACCGGTGAAACCCGGCATCGTCATCGGATCGCGATCACGTATTTAAAATAACTTCTCGCGCGGAGTTTCGTAACAGTCCCGAAAGTTTGTCAACCGATTTTCGTGTAGCATGTTGAATTGAAGTGGATTCAAATATTGGACGAAGAAGTTCGGTGCACCGGGAGACAAGGAACTTCTTCGCTGAAACGCGTCAAGGCGATTAAACATTTACACCGCTTGCGCGCGTTGGTGTAGGAGCGGGAGGCGCGGTTTAGCGTATCGCGACACTTTCTTTGACGACTGTGTGGAGACATTTTCAGAAAGAGAACGAACGCTTCGGGCAAACGCGTGTACGAGTTAAAGCGGCGCTACTTTGCTTAAGCCCGGGCTCAAGGACCCGCGCCCAGAACCCTTCGTACGAGCATAATACTGTACGAGGGAAGAGATAAAGTCGCGTGAAACGTCCCCGACCGCAGATTTCGCCGCGACGAGACGCAGGCCGGAACGAAATCAGATTTAACATCGTTCGACGATGCGCAACTTTGGAGTTTATTTTCGCTTTAGCACAAGCATTCGTCCAGTTTAATACTCCGACATGATTGCTGGTCTGTTTTTTACAAAATGATTTCTAGTCTGTATTTGTATAAAAAAAAATATTTTTGAGCTTTGTTCGATGCGACAAGCGTAGAGAATTTGTTATCAAAGATGCGCCGTCTAATTCTAATTAATGAAGTTTCAGCCGCGAGCAGTGAAAGTTCATTCGATTCGGTTGTTCTTGGCGACGAAAGTTTCGGTGCGCAGCGGACACGCTGATAGCTCCGGCAATACAAGTTTTAAAGCCCGGACACAAAAGAACGAATCGGAACTGAAATTGAAATGAAATATCGGAAACAATTTTTATCGCAAGAGGTGGATTACCCTGTTCCTTTGACCCGGCCGTCACGTGATTCATGAATCATGCCGATAGCCCCGCGAATTGTTCGACCGCGACGATGGTTGATCAATTCGAAACAACGAATAGAATTTCTCATGATTGATTGGTCCTTTCGTAGTACGCGCGACTTCCGCCGATTTCACGGTGCCTGTTTTTTTCCTCTCTCTCTTTATCTCTCTCTCTCTCTCTCTTTCTCTCTCCCCCCCTCCTTTTTTGCGACCAATCGGCAATCATTTTCTCGTCGGGTGCACCGATGTGTACACACGCATAACTCGGGGCCCCCCGTTTGCCCGTCGGCGGCAATCGCCGGGGTTTGAAATATACAGTCGGACAAATGCCGGATTGCAAAATCGCGCGGGCGTAAATAACCGCGAAATGAAACGCACGCACAGTGGCTGTTTGTCGAAATCCTTGACCGCTGTTGATGCGTTTTGCGTTATGCGGCCTGTCGCTCCTGCCTGTCGCGCGATCACGCGATCGGAAAAAGAATGTATCGTTCGTAATTGTTCGATCGACGGAGAATCGCGAGCCGTTTCCACGCTTTCGGCACAGCGAATATAATTATCTTATTGAAACGGTTGTCTTACCTGCGACCCTCTATTTTTCCGATGAATGTACCCGCGGTAAAAATATTCCAGCAAATGCGACCTTTCCCCTTTATAATTCTAATGGAATTCATTCTCTGACTACATTACGATCGAATACTTTATTTGAATGCTTACCTAATAATTTTCAGTTTTACATATCTTGTCGAGTAATTTTCTAAAAGTTTCAATTAGTAGGTATTGTCCATCAAGTCTAATAGTTAGGAATAAAATAATCTTTCTAAGTCTGATTATTTATTTTTAAAGTACAGCGAGCTAACAATCTTGATCTTGACTATAGCAGATAGTTGATCTAAATCGACGACCACGGTATATCTACGATATTATATTAGTATATAGGTATCACATAATCGCATTTATTTATCGTCGAAACCAGATGTTACAAACCGAACACCGATCCATAACATGCTTGCTCGGTGTAGTTTTACAACTAATATGAATTGCAAATGAATTTGAAAATCGAAGCCTGCTTAAAATGCGTGCTAATTGAATAATTCGAATGTCACACTTATGTTCACGCGACCGTGATTATCGCATAATCGATGAAGCCACGGGAAACCGCGTGTATGAATATGCATAAGTGTCGTTTTCACGAGTTTGAACAGGCCCACTCCCCCGGTATTGTATTCTACGGCGTGCAGCTAACATACGCGACGCACATAGTTATATGATCGAACGATTCTGAATAATGCTAATACTTGTGCTACGGATTATACATTTATTTATTTCACGGAACGGAGATTCTCGTCACGTTCCCGCGCGAGCCGCCCCCGCGAACCCGTCTCTTTTTACAAGGGAAATAATTAAAAATTTCAAGGAATTTTTGGCGCCGTTTCGACACCGATCTTACCGCGCCCGTTCACATTTCAAGCGAGCGCCGGTGACTTTTCACGCGAGATTAGAAAATTCAATGCGACGCGTCGAAATATACGCGGAAGCTGCGCATCGATAGCTTCTTGATCGTAAATGATACATTACAATTGAAATTCACAACATTGTTTGCGAGTCGTGTGCCGCACGTTTCTGGAATTAGTAGCCGCGATATTATGTAGATCACGATCCCCTATTAAACACTGTTCGAGCTCTCATCGGATCGAGTTTCCAAGTTCCACCGAACGTTGAAACGAAGTGTGCCAGTATAAGAATCGCCTTAGAGCACGATTCCATCGCGTTAACATCGATTTCGATAAATTAGTATCTAGAAGCGAACGAAAAAATTTGCGAATTTACAATTTCAACGAAAATGAAATTTACTCTGCCGGCGCGAAGAATGAAAAATTTAATAGAAACGAGAATAGCCGCGTTATGGCTGAAAGTAAAATTAGATTTAAAAGCTGGCTAAATGAGCCAGCAATAACAAAGTTAAACGAAGCCACGACGAACTGGAAACAAAATAAATTTTTCACAGTTGGACTCGAGTTTTTTAAAAATGTTACAAAGGACTGGTTTGTTAAAGAACATTATCCCGACTGTTTTTTTTTTTAATTACAGATTCATTGGGATTAAAAAAGAAAATTAAAAATATAATATAATCGAAGCTAAGTTAACCAAAGAAAGTTAGGTGTACGTTTATAATTTTCACCGGGAAAGGAAACCCGGTCGGAAAAATGGATGTGCTCGTGTACAAGGACATCCGTCTTGTCCACCCGGCGCGATCGAACGCGTTCGCCGGACAGATTATCCGTCCGTTTACAGAAATCTGTGCGGAACGTGAAAAGAACACCGGCAAAAGCAGTCCGACGAAATCGCCGGCGCGACGAAAGAAAGCGGCGAAGAGAAAAATGGAAGGGCGGGGGGCGAGGGGGGCGAGAACCTCCGTCGGGATAGCAAAATGTCGATGTTGCTCTAACCTTTCCCGTGTCTCTCCGTGGAAAAAAGTTCACCGGGTAAGGAACCGTGAGGCATTTGTCTCTCGCGTTCGGCGAGAGGAATCGATCCCGGGGTATTGTTAAAGTGGCATAGCGGGAACAATGACGGGCGGCGGAGGTGGTGGTGGTGGGGGGGTCAATGGATGGTCTGCGGGGTAGAAAAGGAAGAATTTTTGCCCGCACCGAGAAACCCGTTCCTCCTTCCTTTACCCCCGCGCGCGCGCTTATGAACGTTTATCTTCCACAGTCCGCGGGATCACCGGCATTCGATCGATTAATCGCGAATGTAATTGACTTTTTGCTTTGTCGCCGATACGGATAATAAATTTGTCTCGCGGACAAGGCGGATAGCCGACCGCGCTTTAATCCCTTATTTTCCGCTGTTTCGTTTGCTTTAATATCGTTTCTTGTCCGGCGCCGACCAGTGTTTCAACTCGCGCACCGTGATTAATTGTTAACGTTACACTTCGCCCGAAACGAGACCGTTGCTATTTACCGCGAACAAGTGGGGCACGAAAGTGGAGTTCGGAGAAAGTATCGAACAGTTTTGCTTTAAATAAATCTTGCGGCCGCAGAGAAATCTCCGTAATTATTTTTCGATGCTAACAGGTGCAATAAATTTAAAAATGGTAATGCATTGTACTTAATACTAATTATACTTAACTGTAACGCGCTACGATTACATGTTGGTTTCATTGCCAATATTTTAGAGGACATTTCGACACGTCACAGAGTTTGTAAAGATTATCACGTTACCGCCGGACGTGGAACAACCGAGAGACTCGTCTGAACCTCTGTCGACGTCTCCCTTGTCCTTTCCGCGCTGCTATTGCGCTTTACCAGTTTGCTTTACTGACGACGCGAAGGGATTGTAAGGAGACAGTGGTAGTGTACCGTTGCAGGTCAACCATAAATGCTCTTGCAGGCACGAAACTTGTCACACTTGCGAACAGCCGCGGAGGATTATTATGGTCGCGTGCTGGATCACGCCACGCGTAGCCCGTTGTTAATTATTTCCGTTCCTAATTGAGCTGATGGAAACTTTTCTTTTTAATTTGCAACTCTGTTCGCGGAAGCATCGCCGAATGGAAACGCTTTAATTACAAAATCTTCCAGCGGTTTATCCTAGTCATGCGAAATTAAACTAATTGCGGTAACCGTATCGTGAACATTGTAAATGCTTGTTGCAATTTTCCGCTTCGTTCTTAGTAATTTGGACGAGATTGTTAGAAAGATTGTTTTAATTAATTGAAATAATATTTGGATCGGAATTAAATTTATCTTATGATTAATTCTTTTTATTGAAGAGTGTTTTGTGGAAATAACGACACAGGAAATTTATACTTACCTTTCAAAGGAATTCCACCCTCTGATATATTTTTCTTCAGGCGTCTTTAACTTTTCTTAATTTTATTTTTCTATTCCAATCCATATTCAATAATTATGTTATATATTATTATATATACGTATATACTGTATACACGTACAGCACCGCATTTGTAACACTGTGCAACTGTTTTCGGTTTTCTAATCCCCGCATGTACGCGCGAACGTTGACCCATTTTCTGCTTCGAGTTTACCATTGAATATTTTACTCACCTGCGATTATATCGTAATTTGATGTATTACTTCTAAACGCGAAGTTACAAATGAAACAAAATTTGAGAAATTAAAGGTGCGATGCGAGGATACGGGAGACATTAACCTCTCAACTTGTGAACTAATTTTTTGAGAACTGCTCGCGTTACATGGATTACAGTGCATAGCTACAAAGTTTCAGCAATTTAAAAGTGTATTTTTAAAAAGGTTAGTTAAAATTGTCGACTCTTCGTCATGAATTACACTCGTCGTGCAAAGTTGTGATGATCCATCGAGCAAGAGGCACTTACCTTCAACCAGCTTTTAATTGTATTACTCCTTACACATTCAGCTTCGCGATTCTCTACAAAAAGAGGGGCATTTCAAAACGAATAAGAAATAATACGAAACACGTGATTAAGGAGAGAACGATTAGGATAAGAGAGTAATCAGAACCGAGTGATCCCGAGGTAATGAAATAGTCGTTTATAATGGCAGTCATGTATTCGATTTATTAAGATATTCAGACCGACAGCTTCACTATATCTACATCTAGTTCTCGTTCCGCGGATCGCTTTTCAATGTCCGGCGAAATCGCATAAAAATTTCTCGCGTTACAGTGAAACCGTCGGGCACGATACATTAATAACGGTATCATAATTATTTAATACGACATATCTATTGATCGCTGCAGCATCGATTTCTCGTTTTCTCTTTTATTTTCCTCTACCCGGTTTTCACGATGTCCTCATACGATCATCGTCGCACCGTTCCGAAAACAATTATTGTATACGCTATTCACAACACTCGCTTGTAGCACTCGCATTTAACAAATTCGCAGCCTCGAATCATCCCCGCGCTAAACGACGATTAGGATTGATCACAGCACAAACATATCTACAATATTTACAGAATTAATCGGCAAAGACGCGTTACGTTTCTCGTGGATGTCCCGCACAGTGTTCGCGTGGACGCGCGAACGCGACGCCAGGCGTGGGGAATTAAAACTGTGGCGAAGCACTCTCGTGGCCGGCGCGCGTTGTCGTTCAAAAGTTTAGAATCACCTTCGTTCGTGCAATTACAGTTATCGACGGCGATGAATCTTTTTTTTTTTATTTAAAAGCCGCACCCGATCGCTGCGACGTCGCGCGCTGTTTTCGGATCGTTTGTACGTCGGGGAGATTTTGATATCAGAAAGATTGGCTAGAAAGTTCGATGTAACAGGGGGATTTGTAAAATCGTACAAGTTTGTAAATATACTTCTAAACACGTGGAAAAATGGTTATTACAAGTCTGGTTTAGTAATCGTTTCTAGGATATTATTGACGCGATAAGATCACGAAGATCTTCGCTCCGCGAAGAGTTTTTAAAAAGACTAGTCTGGAGATCGTAACACAATGAAATTGTTGATTAGAGTAGGTGAATTTCCATTGAATAACGTCTTACAAGATTTTCTTTCAGAATTGATTATAGAAACGTTGTAAAATTGTATAAGCTTTATTCTAATATTTTGTACACGGATGGCTATGAAAAGATATCGTTCAAAGTTCGTGTATTAGACAACGATAACGGATAGGACGAGGTACACGAATGTAATATTTTTTTAATCGTTTCAAGCAGCTTAAACGCGCTGTAAAATCGATCCGCGTCCGCCGATTCTAAACTTTTCAATGACATCGCATACTACTGCTTATGTTCGATTCGAACGGAATTTGAAATTCATCGGGGAAACAATTTTATTCGTAGAATCTGTTACAATGTATTGTCAAGAGTTCTTTTCTGTCCTTCACCTGTGATTATTACTATATGGATTAAAAATGTACAGCAATGTAATAGTCATAGAACAGGAAAAAGAGTTCCACAAAAGTGTTATTCCACCTAAATTATGTACAGTGGAACCTCCATTATGCGCACTGTTTGCCAAACCAAACGCTACCGCCTTGCACGAATAAGTTTGAAATTTCTCTTGCACTACGAGTCCTTTCCTGTTCTTAAAATCTACGATTAAATGAAGACATATAATAAACAGAAGAATCTGCTTCCATTAGGGAAATCATTGAGCAAGAAGAAATGTCAATTAAAGCGAAAGAAATCGTAACGAAGAGGATAAATCGTACGCTTCTAAATAGTTGGAAATTTATGCAAAATTAGATAGAGATCAGTGTTTGCCGTCGCGAGTTTGAATATCATCTGGCTAATGAAAGTTCCACCGTGTTAACATTTGAGTTTTTCACAGCGAATGTGTCCCGGAATCGTTTGCTCTACGTCGTTCTATACTCTTTAACACTCTTTAAAGCTAAAAATATTGTCGTCGACATGTTAACCGGGTGGAGGTACGGGAGGCCGTTCCTCCACGCGCGGCGATGCATAATTGAACTGAAACGACGAAGCTCTCTGCTCGAAGACACCGTCGCCGATGATTCGAGGCTGCCCGACGAACGACGTCCGTCGTCGTATCTCTCCGCGGGGAACGCTCGCGCTCGCGCGGGGGTGGGGTGGGGGGGATCTCGTCCATTAAATTCACCAGATAGTTCGCATCTCGCGTATAATTACGTATGGTGTGACCCAGGCTCTCTCCTCTCCGGCGTGTTCGTCCACGCCACGCACCGTCGCGTCGATCGAACACGGCTAATGAAACGTCGAGCTCGCGTCCCAAACATAACTACGATTCGATTATATGCATATGTAATGTGTATTTACGATTTTTTTTCGTTTATCCTTTCATGCGTACGTATATGCATCCGTTATATGCACCGAAGAGCCGCGGGTTTCCGGTCGCTCGGCCCCGCTCCAACGGCCAACGAATAGAGAGCCCGGCGAGCGAGAACGACGGAAACCACCGTCGAAAGAGTTCACCCGACTTATCTCCTTCGCGTTCGACTAACGAGATCGTCGCGTGCGCGCCGGCGGCGTCGGCACGCGAATATTTGGTAAAAATAGTGATTCTCATCGATCGAAGGGTCGTGTACATCAGCGCTGTCCTCGGCGAAAATTATCCTGCAGCCTTTCGGTAGCCGTATCTTTCGCCAGATCCGTCTCCCAACGCAAATCGTTGAACGATTCAACTCGCCCCTGTGTTTTAAAACCGTAGTCGCTTCGTTTTTCGATTGGACGATTTTTATACTGCTCGATGTCGACATGTGTTCGCAGCAGTGTTCGTATGTGCGCTTTTCGAAGTGCTCTAGCACAGCAGCGGTGCTCGTGAAAGGCTTAATTTGATCTAGCCTCGATAGGGAATAAGTTGAACGGAAGACTATCGTTCTCGTAAAAGTCGAAGATTCGAAAGATAACAGTCACGCAATAAATGGTAAGACAATGGACATGTAAAGGGTTGTATTTGTACATCTTTCTTCGAGAATGGTAGGGAAAGTTTTGTGCGAATTTAGGTGGCGATTGGTCCACTGTGCCTATCGTTTTAGGAATTAATTTACTTATTGGAAGAAATGTTTAACGTTCGTATCTTGTCTCCAATTTTTATTATAATGGAAGCTACTGTTACCGAAACGAAAGCAGCGATTTAGCATTTGCGTCTTACAGTATTATACGTATATATTTTTAGTTAAATTTATTTTGTCAATGGAGTCGCCACGGTCGCGGCACTTTAAACGATAGATAATAGAGGGAATTTCGAATGAAATGTGCATATCACTGGATTACTAATAACTCGTATAGCATAACGCCGTAGAGAAGAGAAATATTTTGAATAAAAGCAGAGCAGGCCGGCAGCGTATTGCTATTTACTTCTGCGTAATATTTTCTCAGCTCTCGCGCTGGAAATTGTAGCATTTTTTTCACAACTCGTTTAACTTCTCATACCGCATTTTAAAACAAAGACAATGAAATTTTTTCATGAATGCCGCGATGACGCAGGGGCCGCGTATAACGCATAAAAAGTGGAGCATTCGTGGCTTAACGTGTGGGCGAGGTGCTTTTAGAAAAACAGTTTATCGTAGTTAATGAAACGGAGTCATAGTAGCTGATTATCGGTTAGAAAATTCTGACTAGCGGTCATCGTTTGATCTGAAAAGTATTGCTCTTTATATTTCATGCTTCACGCGAAATAGTCTAACAGTAACACTGAATAAGTATTGCCTTTTAAACATGTACGTCGATATTGTCTAGAATAGGGCAGTGTAGTCGATTACTATGCCTTTGTGCATAATCAATTCGATATCTATCGCATAAGACATTAATAATTTTTTCCTTCCTTTGTTTCGTGTTTTTTTTCAATAAAGAAATTAATACGTCTTATTCCACGAATGTGAAGTTAATTGTACACGAAGGAACAAGGTCCTACGGCACAGTAATCTGTCCGAGAAACCTGAATGCTAATGTTTCACAGGGAGGATCGTCGATAAGAAATCGTGGAGAGTCTTTTCAAGACTTCTCCGTGGTAGAAAGAAACGATCACGTTTATCGATATGCTTCAGATCTCCTCGTACGGAAGACAGGTTCTCTGAAGAGTACGGGTGGCGTAGTTAATCGAGGGACGATACAAAGATTATCGCAGTCACAATCGGAGCAGCTGACAATGATGCCACGATAGCGTCACCGGGTATCCTTGGCGACGCGTCCGAAGTGGGGAAAGCCACGGATTTACCGGGGCGTGTGCAACGCTCGGACAGCACTGACGTACATCATCGTCGTGTTAAGGAGACCGTCTTTAGGCTTTGGATATCGAATTCCATTTTTCACGGACGTGTGTCGCGTGCGAACGTTTATCCAACACTCGAAATACGAAACCTTCTCTATTGGCAAAGACGCGAACCGGGGGTAGGATCTCGCGATGATTCGCGGTGGTTTTACATTTTTTTTTTTTCACGGAATATTCGTGGAATCGGAGACATTTACACGGGTGATTGGTTTCGAACGAAGAAAAAGGCTCGAAACGTGCCGCGTCCCCTCCTTAAAACGAGATCCAATCGAATCGAATCGTTTAGACACGCTTCTTCTTTTGATTAAAAAACCGGTTGGCGTTGCGCTCGAATTAAAACTACGCGGACAAGACCATCCGAATCGCGGGGTGCGCGATCGACGTTCGCGAGCCAGTTCCTTCGGTCTCCGCGAGCAATTTCGTCGTCGGATAATTTCTCGGAGTAACATTTTTCGTTCGTTCGTCGAACGTTTTCGTTCGACGAACGTCGCGCCACGCGAAGTGATCGTCAACCGAAAGCCTAAGGATTCTTTCATACTCACGGCAGTATACTTACACAACATATCATATTTGTTTTTTTTTTTTATTTATATTTATATATATATCTTTGTATATATATTATATATATATAATATCCTCTTTGCTCTCTGTATACGTCCACTTTTAGTATGAAAATAATTTCAAGCGCGTCTCGTCTCGTCGCACTCGTCCATCACCCAGCCGGAGGCGGCGCGCCGGAAACTGGCAGCCGTCTCCGGTCTGGTCACCGTCCAATAAACACTAGAACTGGAAGCCCCGTTCCCGCGACGTGAGAATCACCTTCGGAAGGCTGGAAGTAGTAGTGACAGCAGACTCACCAGAAGATGAAGAACGAGCTGAGCCCGATGGGAAACGGCCAGACTCAGCGCGTCGACCGGAGGCTCACCTGGCGGCCTCATCGACGGCAGCCCGTAATTCCTGTCGTAATCTGAAAACAGAAGCAATCCGCTTGTCACGATTATTCTATGCCCGGATAGACGATCCGTCCAATGAACGAACACCATCCAGTCGGAGAAATTGACTCCGCGGAGCGGATCGATGGATTGCTTTAACCAATTAAGCTGCGCCCTTTTCCCTTACAAACGCCTCGGAAATCACGAATCCTATATTATATTATATTACACGAGAGCATAAAATTTATTGTTTCCGCGTTTGAATTTAATAGAGTTAAAGCCTCGATTATCCGAATGGAACAGAGTACGATCAATAGAACAATTACCGAGTCGGAGAACTAGATTTCGATCTTTGTCATAGGGGTTGGATTTAGGTCCTCGTGTGTGAATGGTATTCGGGTAACATAGAGTACTGAAATTGGACGTTCCAGTGTAGCATTATAATGGAATTATTTTACCAGAAACATTGACAATTTAACGTGATAAATGTTTTTATTTGTTCGTTCAACTATCAATTTCGAGAACGTACATTGTTATTGGAAATTGTGAAATCGAAACTCGCGAACGACGATACTCTGCGATTCGCGGAACAAACAGTGGGCTCGTTATTTTAAAACCGCCGAGAATATACGAACGAGTATCAGTAAGACCGGATACGGAAGATATATGCAAGGAATTACTACGGATAATGCGAAGCGGGGGCGCGAGGGCGCCATTCTTCAGCGTCTGAGAATGGAATTATTCAGAATTTTTAGATTCACAGTATACGCGATATTTCGACTGCTCGAGGCTCCCTTTTTAACCCTTTTTAACCATAGGTAAATCGGTATGAAATTTGGGATCGATTCACGAAGACAACAAATATCATTTATTGGTTTCGCATCGAGAAAAAGGAAGAAACTCGTGGGACATCCTAATATGGATTATAGTTAACGATTCTCAAGAAGCTTATGCTTGAAAACGAAACGGGAGGTACTTTGGACTAATCAAACTGGGTCAAGTAACAATTCCAAATTCCCGCTAAAAGATTAAAACGTTGTATTTACGCGGTACTACCACGATTAAATTTGTTCTGGAAACTCGCTTACAGAAGACTAAGAATATCTTCGCGGATGCTAGCACTGAGCGCCAGGGCTAACTCGTAAACTGGCGAAGCTCCACTTTTGAACAGTGAAACAGACAAGTGAAACCGGCCAAGTGATAACTGAAGACTTATTATTTCGTGATTAAATGTTGCTTGTCATACAAGCTGCGCAGCTCCCTCTCTGATAATCAAGGCTACTCTGAAAATTCTCTCGAATCCCTCGTTCGCTGTTAGGATATTTGATAATTAACTTTTCACTGACTCGGGAATCAATATTTTTTTTTTAATTGAAAGCAAATTAATACTTTGACCACCGTGCCAACGACTTTGGTACGTTCATGAAAATCGAATTAAAATTGGAAAATTAAATCTTACGAAATTTGTGTATAGTGATTTACGTTGGAAGAATACTTGTAAATGGTAGATTAATTATTCCGACGAGGATCGGCGAGAGAATAACACGGGTGGACGCGCTCCAATGTGCAGAGAGATTATTGTCCACCGCGATTCTTTCCGGAGCTGTCTCCGTTCAATTTCGCTTCGGGATTGGACGGCCGATTGTTCTAAGTTTTACGAACCGATCGAAGTTAAATCAACACCCCGCCACCTGTGGCGCTAATACAAATCCGGTAATGTTGCCTGCTATGAATACATGAATATCAACGGGGAAGAAGTCGATACGTACGTTTACACTGTTAACCCCCTGGAATTTCAACGTGGTCAGGTGTATCGTGCGAATAGAAGCCGAGAAAGCTTCCCGCGCGTACATAACCGCGCGTATACGTGTATGCATGTATACGGAATACCTATTTCCGTCAAATATCTTCACTTCCGCCGGATGAAGTGAAACTTCGACTACTCTCGCCTTAACGTGCCCGAGAAATGATTCGTCGGGGGACCGACCTCCCTTCTTCGTGTCGAGGGTATCGATTTTTCGTAGATTTCTCGCACGGACGGTGTCTTCCAAATGATCTCGCCGCCTAGCTTCGCACGATTTTCTCGCAACTGTCGCAGTTGTAAAATATATTTAGCGAAATCGGGAATCTTTTATTCTTAGAGTATATCAGACTTGTAACCGTACCGCAAAACAAATCTGAGAAGTTGGGGCAAATCTTCGAATAGAATTTCCGCCTTTTATAAATTTTACTAACGGAAAAGCATTTCTCAAGTTAGCCGACATGATTCCACGTAAACCGATCATCCGATTTACTTCATACTTGTCAAACATCTTTCGTAGATGTAACTTTATCGTCCTGCATGGCAGAAAAACGTAAAAGTCGATTTCGAACTTCGCGCAGAAATAGAAATTTTCCTCCGAATCTCTCCGAGACGGTAAGTCATTATTCGAAAGGAATTTCGAGCTTCTGTCAAATATACGATCGATAAAGAGATCGTATAAACGTGTTGCGTACGCGAAACATCATAATTCAACGCGGCAGCGTAATGTAAAATAATTTCGAAAGCAGCTGACCGTTCGCGTGTCAAAAATTGCTACCGATACTTGTCGTGACGCAATAACTTCCCAAAGTTGTAATTTGTAAAGTTTTCAACAGGGAGCGGACTCTAAGTAAATGATACCAAGGAGAAAGTTCAGACGCATGTTATCTCTAGAAGTTTTGAAACAATACAAGTGAAAATTAGTCGGTGGGAAAAGTTCTTTCGAAAGAAAGATGTTGTTAATTATGAATCCCTTTCTTCTAGCTTTTAACTATATTTTTTGTATGCTTCACTGCCACGTATGTACTAAATCTGAGTGTTAGAAATGAGAAAGAATTAAACAGCAACAAAGAAATTTGATTTTTCTGCAATACTAAAAGATGCTGTATAAATATAAAATTTAATTGTAAGGAATGAGAACGGTGAACTTTTAGAAATCAATGTTTTATGTCGTTCAATTTTTCGTTACGCAGTTCGGCGAACGAAATAAATCGACGTAGCCTGGCAAAAAAAGGCGGCAAACTTTTCTTATTTCACGACCGATCGAGAAACAGTCGTTGCGAATGCGCTACGTTCTTCTCGAGTAGTTCTTCGGTCACTTTGGCTCGCGCGCCAGAAAGGGACGCTGAAATCGCACGTCCATTCGGAAAAAAGTTATTCCCACCTACGAGCAAAATCCACGATACGTGACTTTCTGCATGGACGGCGACAGACGAACTATTTTCCAACACGTTAACAACGCCTTTACCCGTACTCGACGCGTGGTTTCCTCTGATCGTGATTTCTAATCTCCACTTCCTCGGTTTCCGTCACACTCCTCGCGTTACGGTAATGCACGGCGCGGGTGAATCGAGGGCGAGAGTTTTCCTTCTCCGACGACTATTAACTCCTTATGATCCAAGTTATAGTCGCCTCAGAGTGCGAAGGGTTAAACTACGTTACTTAAAAATTCTTGGTCGAACATAAGTTGCGCTGATCGTATTATTATAATATTAATATAAAATTAGCTCGATGCGAGCCATAAATTGAATATATATCTCTTTGAAAATAATCAATATATTCCGACGTAAATGGTGAATATTTAATATATATAAATACGCATAAATGGGTTAATATTTAATAGATCACGTATGAAACTCTCGCAATTCGGCTCGTTGCAGTAAGGGGTTAAATATTAGATAAAATTAGGGATCGTTTGACTGACACTCGCGCGCTGGAACGACACCGCTGGTACGCCCGATACGTCAAAACACGGTTCATTTGTACAGACGGAATTATTTCCTTTTTCGAATCGCGCCCGGGAGGTTTCGCGATATCATCCCCGCGTATTACGAAAGGTCGCCCCGATAAAACGTCACGCCGAAGGCTCTCTTCCGTTTCGTATGCCGATAAATTGGCAGCAACTGGCACCGCCGTCAAAGTTCCCCCCCACGAACTCAGTTTCAATGACTTCTCCCCGAAGATTCCCGGGAGCGACGAGGGCCCCTCCCACCTTCAATCTACCCACGCCCCCGCGCCACCTTTCCCTCGAAGTTTACTTTCAATTAATGAAAAACGAGTTTCGTTGACCCGCGGTCTCCGAGCGCCGTCGGTGGCGAAAACGCAGGAACGCGGCGCGGCACCAAAGCGCGCGCGGGGTGGCGAAACGAGCTCGGTTTCTTACCGTCCCTTTTCTACGGCTTTCGTCGAACGAGACCACACCGCCTTCCCTCGATTCGCTTCTCGTTCCCCCCCTCTTTTTCTCTCTTTCATTTGTTAAATCGATCGACTTCCACGTCGAACACGTATAATAAGTTCGAGTTCGCGACCGACCGATGAATTGATTCTTATAGCCGTGGCGGCTCGTACACACAGAGGCGACCCGCACGCCTATAGAATTTTCATCGGAATGATAACTAGGTCCTTTCGTTCGGATTCGAAGCCCACGAGTCAACCCGCGGAAAGTTTGAATAAACGTGATTTGTACCGGCAACGAGTCTCGACCGAGCTATGGAAACGTGAACGAAGGTTAGCTTTTCCAGCCGGGGTGTCCCGGGTACCGCAATTACAGGTCTTTTTTACTTCTGAAGGATTAATGCCGGTTTGGCGTTCTACGGCCTTCGGGAAAAGTATTTGACGTTGCTTTCGTTGAAACTGGGGACGTTTCTACGAAGGAGATATTAACCCTTTGCTACGCTATTTTTGGAAGAATTTCTCCAACGGTTAATTCGTATTAAATAGTTCTCGAGCGCAAAGGGCGAATATCAAAGTTAAAGGGTTTTCGGGCACAGTAGTTAAATTATTATACATTTATATTCGCGAGGAGGAGACGTAATCCGTTCTCGGGGCAAATGATTTCACACATAATTTTCCGTTAACGCGTCACTTACTCGAAGAATATTCAGACTTTCCATCGATATTCAAAATTTAACGGCACTTACACTGGTTCGATTGATCTTCTCATACGTATTCATAAGATACTTCGACGTTCAATATTCATAAGCTATGCGATACTTTGAACGGGACGGGGAGGAAATCAGAACGGCGACGCCGAAGAAATAAAACACCGAGGGAATCCGGGGCTGTGTCTCGCCTTTAAATGGAGCACGTTTCACACCCTGTGATTTAAATTAATCAGAGACAATTGATTCGATATTCATTAAATTGAAATTGAATATTTGTTGGCTGGAACACGTCATTATTCAATTTTAATATTCATTCCGATTCGCGACCATACACGTGTACACAAACGTATAACTGATCGATGAATTTAATTTGTTTTGCCGACCACGGAAATGACCAAAGGCGTCGCGAACGTTCAAACAAATTGTGCATTGAAGGGGTAGAACATGTTTCAATTGTAGCTACTGTTCCATTAAAAGTTGTTTCAGGCCTCCGTTTCATTTCGCTAATAATTTAAGAATTTCGCGCAATAATAAATCAAAGGGAAATTTTCATTTTTCAGTGTGTGTTGCGCAAAGCTTTTATACCTTCTTGTAGCTTTGCCTATAAAAAAGCACAGATTGAAAAATATTTCAGTGTTTAATCCCCATGGTCGAGTGTAATCGATATCGATGAAATTGCAAAAGCGGCGCGCAAGGATTCCTTTTCGAGCGATGATTTTGCTACGGTGAAGGTGCATTATTCACTGAAAGCAGAAGTACATTTGCCCGGTTCCATCAAAGGAGTCGATGTCAGGCGCCGACTATCCTTGGCTTCCCGTGTGAATACGGCTGCTAGTCTAATTTAAGTTTAAAGGTAAGATCCTAAGTCCCGATATACAAGAAAAGTTCGCCGTTTGATTGATACAAAGTTATTAGTAACTCTCAGGAAATTAGTTTTTCGTAGTTTCCGTGAACCTGCGAGACTGGCGAAGCGTAAAATAGGTTGCTATTTATACTGTCAGCGATATCGTTCCCACACAGCTCTCATTACGGTGGATCACACTTACGTTGACACAACCATGTTAAGCTAACTTATCGGACACCCTAATAAATCGAGATTCCATGTAATCTGCTATTTTATAATAGCAATACTTGTTCGCGATTTCTAGCATTATGCGTTCGATCGTGAAAGCATTCGGCAATCTGTAGAAACTTGTCGTTTAATAATTCCCGTTTTCGATTTGTTAACAACAAAAGCTAATTTACTAGACACAGAGTCGTTTCATCGACCCGTTCTCTGCGGCATTTCAAACAAACCGAATTCGTCGCTGACGAATTGGTCATTCAACTAGGTCAAACAAACACTATGTCCTTTTTTTTTTTTTTTTTTTCAAGTGAAACACAAAATCTATCTCTCCAATTCTCCAATAAATTCGCGAAAAGGCAAAACGCAACAGTTTACACGCGTCACTTTATTTTACGGTGCGCCACGCGGCTTTTTTCACGCAAACCGGTCGAAACAAAAATTCAGACAACGTGGACGGATCATAGTAATCGATTTGCGCGCTAATTGCCGTTGGCGGGCTCGACAAAATGGTTTTATCTTCCGATAAAGGGATCGAATAGTTGCGAGGCGTAACCGTAAACGCGGATTTCTGCTTCGACTTGCTTTTTGTACGAAAAGCGTTCCACTTATTGGCCGACGAACCCCGAAAAATCCCATAAAATCAGAGCACATACTTTGGTCAACGAAACTTTCTAGACTACATTAATTAGCAATTAATTCCTAATTTATTTTAAAGCGATCAAATCAGCGATCTTTCCTCAATTATATCAGCACACGCTTCGTCCACTATCGACCGAACGTTTTACCACACGTTCCGCCAAGCGAATTTCAATTCTTGAAAGTCCACAAAAAGTTGCATACATTAACAGAATTCTTTCATACCGGAGATTATCTGAAAACGATTGATTGCCGTTTACGCGAGCTGCCTCCGCGTTTCGCAAGATCGTTCCTTCGAATTTCCAAAGCCGACGCGAATACACCTTGAACGCGTCGTCAGGTAAGAAGGTAAAAATAATGTGCGGAGAGGGAAAAGAATTCCGTCGATGCGACTCGGTGGTCCACTCTGACCGATTAAAAGGTGCGGGATAAGTGGGCGACAATAACTCGTTCACGGATAAATAGAATCACCGAGGTTCGATAATTCAACGGGATTCACCGGAGAATCTCTGCGCGCGCGCCCCCCTCCCCCCTCGAACGGTGCATCGTTGACGAGCTTTTAATTATGCTAATTACTCGAACGAGCCGGCGTATAAGAGGCAGCGAACCGGCGTGTATCGTCGTGGGAAATGGCCGGAGTACGCGAGCCGTGTTAAAATAGATATTTACTGACCTGGATCTCGCCATTCCTCGACCTCGTAGTCGATAGGTCGTTGTCGTAATTTCTTGTTACCGTTACTACCTAAAATACATTACACAAAGGCGGTTTTACATGGTGTGCTCTCACGGACGGCATGACAAGCGGAGAGCGAGAAAAGGAAGAGATGGTTGGGAATGATACGGGGGGTGGTGGTGGCGGCAAAGAACACCGAAACGAATGCCCTTGCTTCGTTGACGAACAAACAAAAGAAACGTGGGGGACGGTGGAAGGAAGACCGAGAGCTGGAAGAACGGCGGAGGGGGAAAGAGAGGAGAAAACGAATGCGCCCCGACTAGTTGGGGCTGCTCAGAGGGTTGGCTTGCAAATTAATGGCGGGTATTCTACCTAATTCCGCGTTCGTTCGTGGGAAAATTTCGACGATATCGTTGTCTCGGTTAGTTAATTTGCTCCGTCGCGGCGTGCTACGGCGTCGAGGATCGCGATCAAGATCAACGTCGCGGAAATAGGGAGAATACACCGTTCCCGACAGAACGTGAGTTACCGTTTTTCTTCATCGATGACGTCACGTGGTACGGCGGCGGCGTGGTGGACGTCGTCGAGGTAGCCGGCAGCACTGGAAACATTAATAAAACAACAATTTCATTGATAATAAACGGCTGCGAATAAAATCCCGTGGAAATTGTATTTTATCGTGAATAAAGCGCGCCAGATTTTTCAGCATATTTTCAGAACGGGATAGCTAATTGATATATCGCGGAGGAATGCTAATGATGGAATTCGTTTTAATTAATTTCTTCGAACATGTTACGATATTATACCATGGTGTTTAACCTTTGTAGAAAATTCGTTCGTTTAATTGTCGCGATGTTAACGTAACGAGCACTAACGGTGATTGGTACGTGTTGCTTTTAATTTTTCATCATTTTGACTACAACGCATGCTTGGGATAGAATATAGATTCTCCGCAGTAGAATATAGACACGGTTGAATTCACCGCGACACTATATGCGCTTCCCGCAGAACAGAGAAACGTTCTTCGAAAAGAAGCAAATCCATGAAGTTAGATTAAAGTCTTTCAACAATGTAAATGCAAAATCTCCAAGATTGAAAATTCAAATTGCGCTGATTGTAGAATAACTTCCCGGCCGGGGCGCTTTGTCTGTTGAAAGTTTTCTTATTTAAGCAAGTACCATGATAAATAACATTTTAGCGTCGGACCCGGGTGCATCCGCGCGGTGGATCGCCGCGATTTAAGAAATTCGAGCGCCGCGCCGGGCTTCGCTCACGCAACGCGAACGATATATCTTATTAAACTTTTAATTTCAGCCAATTTATTCGTCCGCGGAGGTGGAAAGGTATACTCTCCCGGGATAAATGTATCCTTCATTTTAATCGCCAATTACGAATAACGGTGAAACGAAAGGGTCGTTCGAGGCCTCCGTCCCATCGATCGCTGACTATCGGCTTCCACCGTAAAAGTCCATCGGGAATCAATTACTTTGTCATTAGCTCATAAATATAGATATAATTGTTCCAATTATTATCGATGTCCGCGACTCCGGCCGAACTTTTCAGCTCCCCTGCGAAAGTGTTTTCACAATGGAATTCAATACGGCAAACTCCCATAACTCGTTCACCGTTCCTCCATTATCACTCTACGCCCGGCGAGTACATTATTAATCGCATTTACGAAAAGAGGTCCTCTAATTGGAGGAAAAATTTGTTCTGATCAGAAAATTCCCGTTTTTCGACACGGAGCGACTG
Organism: Augochlora pura; assembly: GCF_028453695.1. Taxonomy (NCBI): domain Eukaryota; kingdom Metazoa; phylum Arthropoda; class Insecta; order Hymenoptera; family Halictidae; genus Augochlora; species Augochlora pura. Next base: position 24,113,497 of record NC_135773.1, read on the forward strand.
TTACAAGCGTTATGAATATTTATAGTTTATCTTCTACGCCGTATTCGTCTTCGTATATTTTAATTTCTTGATCAGGGAATAAATGGATCCATATTGCACTTGCATAGAAATCGCCTCTTCAATTTCTCTTATTTTTGAAGCGTGGAAAACTCACCGTCCAATTTGATGTCGCCGTCCGTCCCGGCCAGAGAATTTTGTGCCACGCATTTGTACGTGCCGAAGTCTTTCGGCTCGACGTGCCTGATCTTCAGCTTCATGGTCCTGGTGTAACCGTTCTCGGTTTGCACCGCCTCATATTTGTCACCTGTAACGAAACGGTAATTGCCTGGGCAAATAAAACTGGTTTTCCCAGGGATAAAAAGGAGGGACGAACGAAGAGAGATGACAGAGAACGAGGAGAAATAGCGCGGGGCCGACGATCTAGTACAATCTGGTACAATCTAGTGAATAGTAAAACGGCAAAGTGAATTTCCGCATCGATAACTATCTTCTAACAAAGTGACGATCGTTAAAGGAGTGTAATAAAATTGAATAAAATCGGACAGCGTTTAAATTTCGCTCCAACTTTGTTAACACCTCCAGCGGATGAAATAGAATTTAATTTAATTTCAGTTTAACGAATTTAATTAGCGCGAACTTCTTCAATCCGGCGATGTAAAAAGTAGCTGCGAAATTGTTGCCGATCTTTTTTGGATAGCGCGAATTATATTTCGATTTCGATTGACGCAGCTTAACGTCTTCCAGCGAATGGTAATGGAATATCATTGAAATGTTTTAACAAGCTTAAAATTACCAGAGACAATCATTTCGCCGCGGTGGGTCGTCCAGTAATTGATCGAGGCTGGATAAGCTTCTGTGCGGCATTCCAACGTGACATCGTCTCCGACGTATGCAGCTTCTAATTGATTGGGGATGGTAAGCATAGGAGGAACTGTAACGAACGAAGAATAAACAGAATTGTAGGTTAGAGTATCGGTACCGCGTCTATAATTATAACTTTCTAATAAAATATTTATGAATTTTCTTGTCGAAAAATACGTAAACTTGACTTTTTTATAAAAACTGTCCGAGTTCGTTTAAAAATCTGAATTGATAGCCGTATACGTGTTATAGAAACATTACGAAATTGTACGCAACGTTCTTGGCGATAAATCATCTAATTTTCTATAGCCACGATTAATCCACGTAAAGCGAAAGGATGCCAAAAAGCGATAATCGCAACGTTGCCCGTTACAATGCTCGTATCCTTAAAGTTATGAATTCGGTAACTCGGCTGGCTATATAATCTACCATCGGTTATTGTTCCGAAAACGAATTGCCGAAGCGTGGTTAATTTCATTGTTGTGACAACTGTATCTTTAAATATGTATGAAACGAGGGAATAATGCCCGCTGTCCTTTTTATATCGAATTTCCAACGATCGCAAGCGTCGCCACGCATTCGGAATATGCAAAATAAGTTATTCCCGCGGTAAGGTTCTTTCATCCACGTGCAACATTTTTCTTCGAGGTGGGAGGGGAGGGGGTGGGGGGCTTGAATAACAGTCTCGTTACCGCGGCCACGTAAAAACAAAAGATACCATTCACGCCTAAGTTAATTTGAATTTTAATCATGATTAATTATCTTGAGCAAAGAAGCTTGCCCATTCGGGTCAATGTTTATGGAACCGAAGCATTGTTCCCCCGCTTCTTTCAAACGTTGTTATTTACCGCTCCTTGGCGGCACAATTGCTTTCCATGATCGCGTAATTAATTTTTACACTATAGCGCGAATAAATGAGATGAATGGATCGAGGAAGCAACACCGGGGTAAACATTAATTACTGTCCATTAATACTCGCGTTATAGCCGATTAATAATTGCTTCTTCTTGTCGCTTGTGTTCAACGTAGAATCAAGCACGATCGATAAGAGTTTAATAAATATTTAATATAACAAAATACAGGGCTGTTGCAAGAGCGAAGCAGGAGACGCAACATTACTTCTAAAAATAAACGGAGAAATGTCGGAGTTAATTCTGGTCGAACTATTCGATGGATTTTTCAAACGTGTTCGAACATTTTAGCGAACGAATGTATTAATGAAAACGCACAGTAAATTAGCGACTGCGACGAGACGTGGAAACATTCGAATGATAATGGGCGCGACTCTTGATATTCCTTTGCGGATTCTAATTAAAAGAACAGCTGTTGGTTTTCGAATAAGCCCATCCTCGCGGGATGATCCCGCGCCGGGTTTCTTTTATTCGACGACCGGCCCTTTGTGCACTAAAAATAATGGCCTAGAACGGGCCGGCGCTTCCATGGACACGCTTTGGTACTCTTTAATTTTCTTCATTTTTCCTAGAGACTCTATAAAGTTTCCGTACACTTGAAAGTTCAACGGGGCGCCGACTTAGGGAATGCGAGAGACTCTCTTAGAGCGAAAACATCCCTCTCAAACTTTTCCGTTATTATACGTGTTGCAACGAGAGAGAGGGAGAGAGAGAGGGAGAGACAGAGAGGCAGAGAGGGGGGCACCGGTACGCCGCGCCACGTCCTGGGCTCACACCGGCGATCGATATAGATATTCCGGAGCCGCAATATCATGTCATAGTTCCGTCTTTTACGAACCAACGTAAATCACGATTTACTGCCGCCTGTATACGCTCGAGACGATATCACGGCGGATACCGTCCTCCCTTCTCCCGTCCACTCGATATTCTTCCCTCGACGTTTTCGTTGAGTTATCGCGCAGATTGACCGACCATTAGCTGATCAATTTAATTTCGCCTCGCCCGAAATTTCAAATAATCCATCAAACCGAGTCCGCGGCATATTTTTTTTTCCTCAACGTCGACGGATTCTATTGCGTAAAAAATCACTGCGCCCGCTGTCGTCCACGAAATTGTTTCGAATTTTTCGATGCGCCGTCTCGCGCGCATAAAAATATATTTGCAACGAAAATTGTTTGGCATAAAGAGACGAGCGTGTGCGCGACGTAATTACGTTTCCGCCATCTTTTTTAGCTACAGTGCGCAACATTTGGAACTGTATTCAATATACTCGGAAAAAAGAGGTTATTAAAGAATTTATTTCATTTTTATTTCGTACTCGATGGACTTCCGAATATTAAATGTCGCGCGTCGCGTCGGACCTGTTCTTTGAAATATGTTTCATGGAATATCCATCAGCTGCGGAAACACGATGCGCGGCGAGGTATTGTGCGACGTGCAAAATTTCATCGATGAAAATTAGATAATGGTTTTTGTATTTTGGTAGATCAGAGTTGTTTCGAAAGTTGTGCTAATAATTTTAGGACGCACTGCGCGCGGCGGTGTAGTGGACCGAATAGGGCAAAAAAAAAATTAAACGCGCAGGCATCGATTATCGTTCCGCGAATGGTCACAAAAGAAATTGATACGGACGAAAATTCGACGGGCAAACAAAGCCGTCGCACGATGAATGGCGGACCCGCGTGAGAAATGATTGCGGAAAGTGATAGGAGCGCCCGCGGCCTGCGGCAAACGAAATTGCCACTCGAGGACGCTGTGTTCGAATTTCCTTGGACAATTGTTAACAGTTGCGTCCGACTCCTGTGATAGCACGGAGACTAATGTGTCGGGGAAGACGGAGCGGAAACGCGTTTCGCACCCAAAAACTAGCTGAACGTGACGGCCGAGAGGGGATGAATGGACCCAGGTACATCGAGCATATCTGGGTCAAGTGGTTGCTCGTAAATCGGTGGCTAAATGAAACGTTGAAAACCGACCTAATGCATCGTGCTGGGGCGAACAACCACTCTTTATCAGGTTCCACCTGGAATGCACTCCATTTCTGTTCCTCCCGCTGTCTCTACCCTTTGTTCTCCTCTAACTACCTCCCGTGGCTCGTTCGAGCGCCATCTCGCACGCGCGATGTCTTCATTTCTCGTTGAAAAATATTTTGCCTCGCGATTCCGACCCCCGATTAATTATTTCGCGTTCCTACGCTCCCGTCCATATTTCGAATCATTTTAGAAACACGTATTTAATAGCCTCGATTTTACATCACGCTTTGGTTACATAAACTGTCTACTCTATATTTTTTTAAACAATCTTAGAATTCTAATCGAAAGAATTCGTGCGAACAAATATATTCTAAAGAGCGAGGTTTAATCAAATATAGTGCACTTTTGCTATTTCATTAGACATTAGTGGATGGTATATATTATATAAATATATATTAAATTTATATTGAACATAAATATAATATATACATATTTATACAGAATATAAATGTAATATACACATGTTTATATAGATTTTAAATACATGTGCAATTATCGTAGATAAATATTTAATCGAAATAACTGGAACAATATCCGACTTAATGAAATAGCTATTTCAAAGGACTCACATTGCACGCGGAGATCAATGCGTTGGCTGACTCGAGGTACGACACCGTTCGCAGCGACACAGAAGTACACTCCCATGTGAAGCCGACTGACCTTCACGATGTGGAACACTTCTCCGCCCACGACGTCCACTGAAACAGGAATTAAACAACACAAATATTAGACTTCACGGTGAACCCTTTAATCAGTTATGCGTGCAACAAATTCCCCGATGGCTGCACGCGGTTTCCGGGGATAATTCGCGTGGGAGTTTCATTGGAATAGTCACGGTTGAATATATTATTTTGTACAATCTAATTCGTGTATCGTAATTAACCTCCACCCTCTCGGATCTCGGGAATATCGCCGTTTCAATGAAATTTAAGTAAACCGTGCCTCGAAACAAATTCGTCGATGCAATTCAAGCGACCGAAACAAAATTTGTTATCGGCAGCATTTCAGTCTTGCGAGAACAAATTTCGATGAATAAATTAGTTAACGTTGCGTGCCAGTTCGATCCGCATCAAGCGTAATTAATTATTCAATTACGTGGATTTAACTGTTGTATTTGCAAGGCTTCTGAAATCCATATTCAATGCGTGCCTCGATACGTCATGTTAATAATATTCTATACAGTACGAATGCTAAGATAATAATATTTGAGTAAAAAGTTTCATTCCTGCGCGGATAATTTGCAAAATTTTTGCTACGGGAGTTCGACGCGAAGCACAAGAGCTTCGTTCGTTTCGAGCGCGAATGTTCTTACCTCGGTTACGAGACAAGTATTAGGGTAGTCCCATTAGGGTGTTGCGTTGTCGCGCGGAAAACGCTCACGGGACACCCTAAAATATTAATGCCGCGTTCCATATTCATGAGCGAAAGCATTCCGAAATATACGCGTGTCCGTTGTTGCTCCGATACGGTTTTCTAATAACGCAACAATGCCAGAAACAATTTCGCCGCGAGAGTAACGTGAACAATACCTGGCCGGTGGTGAAATTTGACAGTTTAATATATCTATATCCAGCTGCTCGTTAATATCTGTCGTAGAAATTAATTATTTATTCCGTCATACAATAACCAGGTTCCACTTCCGCGGGACGATATACAACAGGCATATAATTAAATTACAGTAAACGATTTATCATTCCGTGCAGTCGCACAAACTTGCAAAACTTCCAAGCCCCGGGTTTTCGCGGAAACTTTCGGCGTATTTCGGTGGCCGTGGTTGGTCATCGGTTGTAATAAATTATGTAGGCGAGCCCCGGAATGAGAGAGTCCTGCGTGGATAGAAACGGGGAGCGCGCCCGGCGGCCTTACGGCTGTGTTTTACATCGATAACTTTTGATAAAAACCGCGCGGCAGAGAAAAATAAAAAAAACACGGTCCGGCGAATAAAAAACAATTAGAGGGAACTGGGACGGCGCGAGAATTACGATACCGTGGAAAGTAGTAAAAATCCATTTTCGTACGGTGAAAATACGGCTGCGCGAGTCTTGCGACCCCGCTGACGAGGGAAGGTCGAGAAAGCGATGCATGTCGGAGTCTGACGCGTGCTCGTTGTATTACACGGCGCAAACATTTGGCATTCGTTAGCTTGTATCGCCAACAAGGTACTGGATTATGAGATACAAATCCGTCGAAAGTTTAGTTATATAAATTAGAAAAGGAAATTCTATATATTATATATTTTACGCGTTTATGATAAAAGTCAATGGACACAAATACACCAATGAAAATACCTACTATTTCGATATGGTTTTATCGCCCGAGAACAACTGGACTGTAGATCCTGATACACTTACGGCACTTTGTAAATTACGTGGGAAATACCAACGTTAACGATAACTAACGATAATTCCATTTTATTTTCGCCGCGTGGAATCTTCTCGCCAGCGAAACGGACGCTTCCCTCATCCAAGTTTTTATAGAATAACCGGCGAAGATGGGGATTTGCATAAAGATCTGCCGTGTAGTAATAAAATATGTGGCCGGGCACGGTTTTTATGGGGCGAGTTATTGTAGGTTGCCGGAGTTCTTGACTCGGCGAAGATAGAAGCGCGTCGTAATAAGTGGCGAGCAGCAACCAGCAACTGGGGGGGAGGGGGTGAACTAGACTCTCGGAGAGCAAATGTCTAAGAGCAATGGAAAACCGATTCAACGTTTCTCTCGATAAAAGTAAGAGCACGTCGTATCGCGGGAACGTTGCCGCAATTCTTCGACGGTAATGTCGGGGTAAATGGGGACGGTGTATAGGGGCCGACCGGCGCGGAATTCCTTGAATCGAGTAATAGAGCGCGATGCGTCAGACGCTCTGCTACGCCGGTGCCCCCGCAGTTTAAAGTGAAATACACTGAAATTCGCTTTGTGTTTCTCTTTTGGTCAACGCGGCACGGAGGGGGAGGGCTAATTTAACCGGCTCCTTTAAAACACGACCGCGGCACGAACTATTTTCGGCCGTGCACGCTGTTTTTTAGACGCTGTATTAATGTTTACTTCCGCACATGTAATTTGCGCCCGCGATGAAAAATTCGGTCCAATTGTGGAGAAGAAAATTAAAATTTTCTCTTTTACGACGCGGTTGCGCGAGGCAACCGGGTTCGCCGGGCCAAAAACGGGCGCAAATATCGTACACGCTTGACTAACTCTCCCTTTTATTAATTCATCAATTCTGCCGGTAGCGCGGCTTTCCTTTTACGTAAGAAAACAATTGTTCGTCGAAAACCCATGCAAGGGAGGACTTGAAAATTACTCGATTAGGTATTTTCAGTTCATAATTTCTTTGAGAGATTTTATAAGAGATTGTGTTTTTTAACATGTTTTTTAAGAGATTTTATAGCTCTATTTTAGCTCATTCTTATTATTTTTTAAATATTATATTTATTATTTTCTTAATATTACATTTATTATATTTTAATATATATATTTATTATTTCTCTTATTATATTATTTTTATAGCTGATTTCAAAATGATCGCATATTATCAGATTTAATTGCATTTAAAAGAAAATTGTGAAAGGTGCAATTGTCATAGGGGTTAACATGTAAAATGGCTGACTATTTTCTAACCACTCCGAGGGATGTGGTGGAGGTGAAAGTCACGGGGAGAATAAAAGTTGCTGTCGCGTTGCGCGGCGAGGTACAAGAAGATGGCGTGAATCGTTGTTAGCCACGCCGCGTTGCGCGCCAAATCTATCTATTGTTCCACAAACAATGCCTAGGCGGCGAGAGAGATGCCAGCACGCGGGTAGCACTTTCCGAGGATTTTAATCAAGTAGTCCCCCAGGTCTTGTCCTAGAACTATATCCCCTTAACGCTTCAGCGGGAACCTTTAATACTTTTGGCTTAATGGGGAAACCACAATATGGCGGCGGCTCGATGAAATTTCTGGCAGCTGCCTAACAATTAACGTTCACTGTCCTGGCACCGGGGGAAAAAAAAATTGATCAATTACCGCCGCATTGAAATTTATGCTTCCATTAGCGAACTGCGAGCATTTCCGTATTTTTCTCGCATCATTGTACATTATAGATTCAAGCCTCTGACTCGGCAATATTTCGTTCTGTTTCCGCATCATTATGCGCACTTTCACACGAAAGTATTGGAACGCTTACGCTTCTAATATTCAACTAATGAAATATATATGTTAAAGCTTACATTTATTATATTCGTTATCTGTCGATAGATTTTATATTAATTTCGAAGAAAATTCTCTGCACGACAGCGCTACGAAAAATTGAATCAAATTTCTTGACTATCGAATCTTCGGTGGCGGAAGACAATTCGAAGTAACAGTCGATAATCCGTAATTACGAGAGCTGGTTAAAAAAAGCAGCAATCGTCGCCGAGTTCGAAGAAGCACTCGGTGAACTCTCGAGTCGAATCGCCGCGGGAAAACCGAATGCTGAAAAATGCCGGACACGAAAATAAAGGGAACAGGAGGTTTTTCTATGAGCTTGGAATACCGGCGCGTCGAGTCACGGATTCCGTCGCGTTAAGAAAAAAAAAAGAAAAAAAGGGAAATCGCGAGTTTACGGGAACGTTGAATAAGGTTGATTCCAATTTGCCCGTCGCGAGAAACGGTCTGAAAGTTTTCATAACGTCCCGGGGACGACGCCGCGGCCGGACGATAACGCAGTGTCTTTCAAAGTCCATTTAGCCCGTTTAAATGTTAAGCGGCGCGATAAGGGCGCGCTGAAAAGAACTACGGAATAAATTAGCGGCCATTCACGTCGATGCGGTCCCGCGTTTTGCATAACATTCCGCACCCCCCCCCCCCCCCCCCCACCGCACCGGTGGTATCCTTAAGTGCCCTTTTTCGCGTTATTACCGCCAGATAACCCGGGCTACATTCATTCTCCGGCGAAATCCTCGTGCCACGATCATTGCGGCTAATGTTCCCGCGTCGTGTGTATGCGAAGGGACACGAGACGGGGAGAGGACAGCTGTATCGCGTCATAATTGCTCGGACGACTATGACCGGCAGGAGCGGCGGCAGCAGCAGCAGACAAATTAACGCGTTCGTACGTGCTGAAACGAGGCGTATCCCGAATTTCGGGTATCGTCTAATGCGTTCGGGTGTCCCGTCCCTGTTTCAAAGGGTCGCTCCGGTATTTTCCTGACGGTTTCACATTTCTCAGAAACGCTCCATCGATGCGTTGAATTCTAAAAGGATAATTCGGAAACTTGAAATGCGTTTTTCCGAATCCGTTGCTTTGACGAATTTCACTCGTGATTTCCACTGAAAAGATAAGCCCCGATCGTTTAACGAAGCACAGTGCTCGCAAGCGCAGAATTTATAAATACATTTTAGTTATCAATGAAATAGCAATTTAACCATTCGACTGGTTAAATGCAAATGTTATCCTATTCTCTCGAGTCTCGCATCTTGAGTATCGTAGAAATAAATTCTCTATTCCTTGCAAGACATTATTATAATTCAAAACGTTAATATATATGTCACTCCTCCAACGTAATCAATTTTTTAACGAAATTGTTAGGGAAGGTGGTTCGAGTGAACACCGTCGAACTGCGGGCAACGGTGGAACTAAACTGCGCGCGATCTTCTACAAATCAATACCAGCAAATATATGAAACGACCGGCGCGGTATCCACGGCCCAGTCATCTCCAAGGACTCTGTTCGTCGCTCAATCAACCGGGACAGTTGTTTGCAGGCAATTAGTCGTCGCCGTAACGCTCGGGCGTCGTTGCGTTACACAGAGTCGCGAAAATAAAAATTCCCCCGTACACTATCCCGCAAAGCGAATTACATCGCCAGCAAAGGACAACAATGGAAGTACTCGCGGATAAAGAGAAAACGAGAGGGGTGGAGGAGTGGGAAAGGGACTGGGCGAAGAGGGAAGTTGGAATCTATTCGCCTCTACCTTTGGACGCGAAATTTGCCAGACAATATTGATCTTGCGTGGAACACTGACTTCGCCGGTGCCTTCGAAAGTACAAAGGAACCTCAAACGGCAACAAGATAAGCTCGTCTCCGCGCTATGAGGATCGACGTCGGCGGAGTTTGGCCGCGAGTTTAGCTCATCTTTTGATGCCGGGGTTGCGCGAGAAGCGAGTACATCGTAGATTCGATTTCGCCCTCGCGCTGTCTATATCGATATCCATGACCTCCGTCGTTTTCTTCTTTCATTTTCCCTTCCGGGACAGGAATTCACCTCTCGCAGGGGGTTCCTGTTTTCCGGTCGCGTCGTATTACGTCGACCTCGCGCGCATGCAAGCCCTCTCGCAAAAATCGTATTACAGACAGGAACAAGTGATTCCCTCGACGAACCTAACGGGAAAAATGTGAAATAAAATTGTTCCTTTAACGGACTCCCTCGCGTCGCGAACAAAATCGCCTCGGATATCGTAAATAATACAATGTTTCTTGTAATTTATTTCCAGCTTTATTTCAACGCGATCGCGTCAACTTATTATAGTTGATGGTATTTATCAGTCCGTTTTATAGAATTAACAATCCTCGACGGAGGATTCTGACGCGAAGGTTTAAGCACGTCAATTTTCCAAACGAAAAAGTTCAAGTTGCAGTTTATTGAAGTGGAACTCGTTTTATTATCCTGTTACACTTCTCCCTATGTTTCTGAAAACGCATCGTTCAACAATACAAACATTTAGAATACGTTTACATCGAGGAAAGTTGACTAGGATGCATTGCCTCGTTAAAGTGAGATGTTCCAGTTTAGTTTCAGCCCTTCTCGTTATAATAGGAGTTTTATTAATGAAATTTATTCCACCATTTCCCCGCGGAATTGTCTTCATAATTCTGATAATTGTAAAATTCCGAACCGGCGGGTTTTAATGTCATTAATTAGGTGAAACGAGGGGAGCCATGATAATCAGCTGAACGAATTTTAAACGACGATTTTTGTTTCCTCGCGGCCAGCCGGCTATCGAAGATACCAACTCGTGACAATTTCATTAAACAAATCTTGGTCCAGCGGTCGCAGACTTCGGATTTAAACGACAAAGCTGCAATCGTCGTTTCTCGATTCATTTTCCAGCCTCCATGGCGTTCTTCCAATTCCGGATTCTTTTGTTCCCTCCCCCCCCTTTTCGCCCGGTGTGTTTTTTAGTCCTTTGTCAGCTTTTTGGACGATCGGCCGGTGGGAAACGTAAGAACTAAATCTTCCTCGCGCCCACCGGGTATCTTGATCCTATTCTTTAAAAACACACCCCAGACGCGCCGGGAGTTTTACAAAATTCGATTTGCTTTTTCATCTCTCTCGGCCATTCTTTTTCACTTTCCCGGGCTCGGTGGAAACCAAGGGAATGCCATTACGGTAGCTCGTGTGTGTGTATATATATATATCTATATATGTATGTACGCGTGTGTAGACGTGTACAAAATTGTACAAAAGTTCTGTACAATTCCGTTGCCATCAATTTGAAATTTTCCGAACGCCGTGACGCATCGGCGAAAACGGTTAAACGATGCGTCGAATCGCGGCCACTAAGTTGAAATAAAATGCAAATCATTCGTGATTTTGTTGCAACGTAAAATGTACCGCGTAATGTACGTTCGTTAATTGTTTATTACGTTTCAATGCAGGCGGGTGGGGTGGACCCGATCTCATTTATGTCGGCTACGATATTGTTTTTTCCGGCGTGTACATTGTTTCTGGATGATTGGAGTAGATTTTATTTTCCATGGTTCATTAAATTCTCAGATCATTTAAAAATAATCGAACGATATAATAACAGTGAAAATACCACAGCGATATTTATATTTAACGAAACTAATTGACGTATTTAATTTCGATGAAAAATTCGAAATTGAAATCGGCGATGACTCACCGATCGAAATTGACCACATTCGAGACGTCTGTTTGTTAGAGCAAATACCAGGTGCAAAGGTTTCCTTAAAAGGTTTGATTACCGCGGAGAATTAACAGTTCTGTTTGAGAATGAGAACAGATCAACCGTGGCGCTCACTCGATTGACACATCGCGGTCTACGCAGAGCAGAACGGCGACACTGTTTAATGCAAAGATCTTTGAACAAGGATCTTTGTGCGGTGTCCTGCGTGATTCGCGTAAACAGAACGAAGTCGTGGATTGACACAGCGCAAATAGACATTGCGCAATTTGGGACAGGCGATTCTCTTTTCCTTTCGAATTAGCGAACAATGGCACGAATATATGCGTCAACGTTTTGACAGGTGCCTACAGTTTTCAAATATCAGTCAAAGTTCTCCGAGATGTGATATAGTCCGCCATGATTCTGTACCACCCATCTTTTTAACCAAAACGAGTAGAATTTCTGTTTGAAACGAATTCGATTTGACGAAGAACGCGTCGGACGCGGGAATATCACCGGATACGAACGCGGCGTCGGTGATTGGGGATCGAATGAAAATGCCATCATAGCATACTTTCCCCGGTGCGCCGATGGTGTCTGGAGGCCATCAGACGGAAAGCGATGGCGTTAGACACTCCCCGAGGCCCAGGGGCAAACACCTCTCGGCGAGCAACGCGGCGCGAGCGATTCGAGTGCGTGACATATTCACCGGCGTAATATTCCGTCCAATTACGCCAATAATCTGACGCTTCCATCGAATGACATGTCCCTCATATAATAGCAGATGCGTCCCTCCATATATGCATGTCGAACGATACCACTTCCTAATTAGTCGTTGATGGCTCGGCGAGCTTTGCAAATTGATTAACGTTTTCACGAGTGCCGGCCCGGTACGTGTTTAACAAGCTACACGGGTATAGTTTTTTTTTTTTTTAATGAAATTCTTTTCTACGCCGATACGATGTGATTACTTTCGACCTGATTACGAACGATCCGACATTATGATTATTAACACGTGCACCCCCGTAGAGACGCGGGCATCGCGAACATGAAATACGTGGCATCGTTCGCGGAATGCTTTTTAACGAGCTCTCTAGTGTCGCTTGTTTCGATAACAGTTGTCCTTTTATGAACACAATTAACCTCTTAAGAAAACCATTTCTTTTTTATCGAGGAAAACGAATCAATGAAAGCGTAATGTTCGAGTGATCTCATTTTTAATTCTCCGCATTCAGTAATTGAATCTAATAATTAATATCTGATATTTAAATGTACACATTCCTGACACACTTCTTGACAGAAAATTAATTAAGAGAGGCTACGCAGGAAACTGTAATTGGTTAATGAAGAGTAAAACAAGTGTTTCCATCTTTTACTGACATAATGACTGCAAAAGGAATAACAAAAGCAAGAATTATTTTAATTTAATAAACTTGCACACAGAATTGCATTCTGTCGATCGAATAAACGTCGCTTGAATCAACGATACCACGTGTTCGTCGCAAACATGTTATTCGCTTAAAAATAGTCTATTTTCTCTACGCCACACGAATTACCATTAAATTTTGATTTCATTATTGTATTACCGGTTATTATTAACATATGTCGTTTGAAATGTAGCCGCATCAAACAATTGTGGAGGCAACTTTAATGAATAATATTATTAAATTATACGTGCTAATCAGTTACTATTCCACAACAATAAACGCGATGTATTATTTGACAGTTCGATCATTGTGCGTGATATAATATTTCACAAATCAACTGTCGTAATATATATTTGCGAAAGGAACGAGGCATTATTTATAATAAGAAGTCTATGCGCCTGTGTTAAATAACAATTCCAGGTAAACGTTTCATGAGAAAAATAGCATATTTGATTAAATCTCAATTATAATGAAATAGCATTAATTTTTAGTAATTAAATGTTAATTGTACTTATAAGGGAGCCGTAGACGTTTGCAATATTTAAATAAAATTTCTATCCGACCTGAAAAGAATTTTTAATAAATTAATACATTTTATTAATCGATATGGGTGTCCCATAATTCCAAATCTTTCTGATCTTTGGATATTAATTTTCCATAAGTATTTAATAAACAGCATCGAAGAGTGATCTTAGAAATTCTTTAATATGTAAATTATAACAAACTACATAATCCTGACGAAGTATCATTTGAGTATGCAGAACATTGTAAAGTAAATAAAGTCAATCAATACAGAGATTATTAAAATCCTACAGCGGATCAGAGTCAAATTCCATAATAATATCATTTACATAATCGTCCCGCGTATAAATTGCACGCGCGCCTCGAAGCCTGTCTGTCGAAGAACGACGTTCGATAAAAAGAGAAAAGAAAAAAAGAAAAAAAAAAGAAAGAAATTACGCGAATAAAATCGTTCCTCTTAATCTGTACCGAGGTTTTCACGGAAAACCCATAATGATCATTACGTTTCTTCGATTGTTCCGCAAGCAGAGACAATCGCATAATGCGGCCGGAGCATCGTTTTTTCCTCCGCGCAAAAACGATTCCGACGCATACATATTTATCAGTGACAGTTTATACGGCAAAGTTAGGATGAGACGCGCGCAAGCTTCGAAAGCTTTCTCTGAGCGTCTGAGCCTGAGTATACCTCGAGGGCAATGAAAATTTAAATTAGAGCAGAAATTAAATCCGGCCTTTATCCGATATTGAGAAAATCCTTTGAAACCGACAGACTGTCTGACGTTCCGCTTCCCTGTACATCTTTGCCCACTAATGCGTGTCTGTGTTCGCGCGCGCGTGTGTGTGTGCTAAAAGAGAGAGGGGGATAGAGAACGAGAGAGAGAGAGAGAGAGAGAGAGAGGGAGGGAGAAGGAAAGAGAGAATGAAACGAACGGTTAGAGAAACAAGGAGACGGAGAGAGCGTGAGAGAGTGAGAGAGAGAGAGAGAGAGAGATGCCGAGAGCCAGTGTCCGCACTTCTCACCCTATCCATAATTAGTAATTAAGAAAGTAATTAGCATCGATCGAGACAACTTCCAGGTATAAGGTCATGTTCGTAATTTGCAGCGCTATTTTTAGGACGGCGCCATGATAAACAGAGAAGACCCTTGGAAGATCGATTATTTACGATAGTCGATGATAAAGCATCTGGCCGGTGAAGAGAGTATTTCCCCACCCCCGTTCCCCTCGCATTACGTCAGAACCCGCGTATCGATCCATTTTTTTTAATTAAGCCGTGGAAAAATTGTTCCGCATTTAAAATACTGAAACGCAACGAAATCATGGAATATTGTTGGAACGATGATTACCGTTCGAAAGAATTTTAAATTATCGTCATGTTATTTCGAACATGTTGAAATCGTTAAGAGAGAACTAATTTTGTACGAAACTTCTGTTCTTTTTACTCGGAAATTGTTATTTTGACTGGAACATTTACGATGTATAATTAAAGTCGTATCTCTGGTGAAAATTTCATTTAGTGTTCGATGTTTCGAAAATTAACTGAGCGGGTTCGAATCTAAATTTTACGATCACGTGATTGATTTTTTCACGGTGTTTGATAATGCAAGCTATTTGCAAAAGTTTGTAACGAGATCGGATAATTTGCTAATGGGGGAGGAAATGATGCCTGAATTGACAGTTTCGTCTTTCTTAATGCACTAATGGCAGTTCACCGAAATGCAATCCCTGGATCTAATTTCGGTGGGAACACGGCGGAACAGCATGTTTGCCTGACACAGCACAAATTTCAATTGCCATTTGAAGTGCAACGATCCCTGATTCGATCTTACGAAGCTCGATTTGCCTAACAGTTTGTTCAATAAAGCGGAGTCGGACGCTAATTTATTAACCATTATCCGACTATGTTTAAATTTACCTACAGTGATACGTACAAAAGTTATGATACTCTCTTTTTGTTCTTTGTTGCAACAGCTAAGAGACACGTATTTATTAAAGCACTTTCTCGAGGATCGAATACTTTGTTAACCCTTTCAGTGCTGATTAAAATGAAAGAGTATAGTGCAGGAAGCATCTATGTTTTTTTTAATTATTTTTATCACTTTCTGTTGTGTTTCTATTATATGGATGCGATATACTAGGATACTTAATATAGTACGGAGACACTTCTATAGTCCTCGCGCGACAAGAGAGCACCTTTGCGTTTACTTTCCCCCTCCCACTAGCTCCCCCCACTACCGCAACTATCGCTAGTGATCGCCGTCGATCTTCGTCACCGTTTTCCGCCAATATTAAGGCGAAATTATACCCAATATGTTATCAGCGATAACATTGATCGATCGAACTATTTGACGGTACTTGATTGATCAAAACTCACCGTTTTTCCCGTTATAATTTATGTCCTTCCCGTCTTCCCTGCTCCAGGCGATGTAGGGCTCCGGATATCCCTTAGCTTTGCACGTCAGCGTCACGTTCGCACCCTCTCGTACAACCATGTCCGAGCTGGTTTCGTTCGTTTTAATGGAGGGCGGCACTGCAACAAGAAAGAAATGCGAAAATTGAACAGATAATGTAGCTCTGATAGCCTACCAAAAAAAATGCCATTTTTAACTTCAGGAGCATGCTTATAGATTATCAATATTAATTTAATTTCTTCTCGTTTTAATGGAGGCTAGCCAATGCAATAAAAAGGAATTGCTAATATCGAGCAGATAATGCAATTCTGTCATCCTCTGTCATTTGTCTGCCTTCTGTCACCTGTCATCCTCGCCGTCATCCATGAAGCAGTTGATAGTTCATTTTTTAAGTGGAAAGCGATGATAATGATGCAGACGCGAATTTATCTCCTGTCACGAATTTATTTCTCTTCCAATCTGTTCAACTATTACTTTGATCAAAAACGCTGCAACTATCCAAAAATGCAAGAATTGTGTATAGAGAGTGTCTGAACTTGATGTTAAAATATCTCGTTTACAATAACATTGTTCGAGGGATTAAATAACAACCCGTTTTAGCAGACCGTGCAGCTGGAGTGTTCGTTCATTCGACGCCTACTCTGATTTCGTGTGAAAAAATTCAATTAAATTTTCTCGACCAAGAAAAATAAACAAAGAGAACCCGATCCGCGGCGCGGGCGCATTTCAATTATCCGCGCCCGATAATACGGTGTAATTAGAGCGACTAACAGTTTATTAAATGATTATATGTGAACTCGGAACTTTGTACCACTGGCTTAATTACGTTCTGCGTCATCGTGTCGCTATTTATTATAGACAGAAGATAGTATCGATAAACTGTCCTCGGCGAGAATTTGCTTAATTAAACGGGTAAGGATTAAATTTGCGGTTAATTAGATATGTCTATAACGACCGTCGGCGAAATTAATGGAAATCACTAAAGAGAAATTGTGTTCTCCGGTTGACGTAACGTATCATAGATGGTTTCAATATGGATACGAATAATTTTGCGAACATAGATTCTCCAACATAGAAACGATGCGCCGGGGGAACTTTTTCATTTATCCGCGCAACCCTGTCGGAGCCGGTTTTTTTTTTCAAAGCATTCGCGTTGAGTTTCAATGAAAAATTTATCCACTTTATCCTTCTTACTGAATTAATGGTAAAAAAAACCGAAAATTTTCAACGGAGAATTTCAAATAAAACTATCAGGCTCTTCTTTAACGGCGTACCAAATATGATGAAAAATACACTTTATTAATATTTTACGCTGTAATTCACTTTATACTAATAAGCAATGCGCGAGTAATGCAGCTTTCGCGCGAGAATAAAAGAATAATGGAAAGAACTTAAAGATTGCTCCTATCGTCGCCGATAAATTCGCGAGAAAAATAGAAATACTCGCGGGATTTTGTTTTAAAGTTAGGAACATTTCAATCCGGCGACTACGCTTCAACGACACCTTGTCCCGTCCGTTGTCAGTCGGCAACGCCTGAAACACGGAAATGCAATATTCATCATGGACTTACCTACAACTTGCAGGTAGCCCTGTCGGCTTCTCATCGGATCTGTGTTCACTTGACACATGTACCATCCGCGATCGTCCTCCTGAACCTCCTTTATGTGGAGGTACCACGTACGGTGATCATTGTACGTCAACGATATCCGTGGATTTTGCGTGATGACTTTGTGATGGATCGACAGGATGGTTTGCGTGTCAATTCGTACCCATGCCACCTGCAACAAATTCGATGGTGTCCCATTAAAAAAAAAAAGAAAAGTTACAATCATTCAACTTTTCAGTTACAATGATTAAAACATTCTCGTGATAAACGAACTGTGGGTTTTGTGTTAATTTAATAAAAATGAGTAGCTGCAACTCGAATAAAAAGAACTTCGCCTAAATCAATTGAATTTTAAAGACGAGGAAATTATATTCGATGGATGAGATAAAGCATATTACTTGCAGTACCCCAGCGTGTTGAATGTTAAAAAGCTCGTTGTTCGATACAGAGAAACGGCGAGGGAAGAAAATTCTCCATAATGGGAGAATAGATTATCCATTATATCCATTTAAATGTGCCACCCTGGAGAGACGGTCTGGCGACAGTTTTTGCCTGACAAAGCAGCTCCGAACATCATTCAATTACGGTGCAGTAGAGATAATCCATTTCGTACTTTGCGTTGAAAAGTAACTTTAAACAGTCTATTTTTACGGACAAACCATGAGCATTTTAAATTCGGCGCGGCCGTTTAACCTTTATCTCCTGCGCGTCGATACGCGGGAAAATATTTACGCGAAAATACCTGATGTACGGATCACGACGCAAACAGATATTTAAAAATTGTTCCGCCTTAATCGGGCGGCGGATTTACGAACCACTGATTGGAAGCAATTAAGTTTGTTTGATCCAATCAATGTATCATAGCTTCGATTGAACAAACGTCGGCGGCGCTGCGTTGACGGATTTGTTTGTGCCTCAAGGTTCGCAACGGAATAAAAGCGACGAACAAGCTGGAACGAATTTCAAATTTATCGAATTTGTTCGCGGCCAATAACCCGATACGTCGCGAGGCGGTATAGAAAGACCGGGAGGAAATATCGACAGATAAATTAGAAAATCTGATGAACCCTCGAAGTTCGTGAAAAGTCGTGCGGCGTATTAATATATTCCGCAGCGATGATACGCCCGCGGGCAACGATGCCTACAAAGGGCGCAAACGTAGTCAACGGTAATTAACTTCTTTCCCCCGTTTGGCCCTTTACCGTCCGAAAGTAAAAAAGGAAAGAAAAAAAAAGAACGCTGAAACGGGAAGAAAATTCGAGAGCGCGTCGATTGGTGGGTAGAGCGGGGGGGGGGGGGGGGGGGGGCCAACTTTCCGGAAGTTCATTTCTGTTCGGCAGTTTATCGTTCCGAATTTTGCCTAAACTTTCGCGTTCAATTCTTTGGGTGCCATCCGAACGTAGACCCCAGGTCCCAGGAAAGTTCCGCAGGTGGGTGGCTTCCCAAGGTAACCAATAAATTTTCCAAGCCACCCCCCCCCCCCCCCCCCCCCCCCCCCCCCCCCCCCCCC